>NC_142282.1:68702973-68840473 GCF_052056855.1 Sturnus vulgaris
ATCCCATCCCATCCCATCCCATCCCATCCCATTCCATCCCAGTGATCCCATCCCAGGGATCCCATCCAATCTCAGGGATCCCATCCCATCCCATCCCATCCCATCCCATCCCATCCCATTCCATCCCAGTGATCCCATCCCAGGGATCCCATCCCATCTCAGGGATCCCATCCCATCCCATTCCATCCCATCCCAGGGTTCACATCCCATCCCATCTCAGGGATCCCATCCCATCCCATCTCATCCCAGGGATCGCACCCCATCCCATCCCAGGGATCCCATCCCATCCCAACCTATCCCATCCCGTCCCATCCCATCCCATCCCATCCCATCCCATCCCATCCCAGCCCATCCCAGAGATCCCATCCCATCGACCGGATCCCATCCCAGGGATCCCATCCCATCCCAGGGATCCCATCCCAGGGATCCCAAACCATCCCATCACATCCCATCCCATGGATCCCATCCTATCCCATCTCATCCCATCCCATCCCATCCCATCCGATCCCATCCCATCCCATCCCTTCCCATCCCATCCCATCCCATCCCATCACATCCCATCCCATCCCATCCCAGGGATCCCCTCCCATCCCAGGGATCCCATCCCATCCCATCCCATCCCATCCCATCGAATCAATCCCAGGGATCCCATCCCAGGTATCCCATGCCATCCCATCCCAGGGATCCCATCCCAGGGATTCCATCCCATCCCAGGGATCCCATCTCATACGAGGGATCACATTCCAGGGATCCCAACCCAGGGATCCCATCCCATCCAATCCCAGGCCTCCAATCCCATCCCATCTCATCGCAGGGATCCCATCCCATCCCATCCCATCCCATCCCATCCCATCCCATCCCATCCCATCCCATCGATCCCATTCCCATCCAATCCCATCCCAACCCATCCCATCCAATCCCATCCCAGGGATCCCATCCCATCCTTGGGATCCCTTCAGATCCCATCCCAGGGACCCCATCCCAGGGATCCCATCCCATCCCAGGGATCCCATCCCATCCCATCCCATCCCATCCCATCCCATCCCATCCCAGTGATCCCATCCCAGGGATCCCATCCCATCTCAGGGATCCCATCCCATTACATTCCATCCCATCCCAGGGTTCACATCCCATCCCATCTCAGGGATCCCATCCCATCCCATCTCATCCCAGGGATCGCACCCCATCCCATCCCAGGGATCCCATCCCATCCAATCCCAGGCCTCCAATCCCATCCCATCACATCGCAGGGATCCCATCCCATCCCATCCCAACCTATCCCATCCCATCCCGTCCCATCCCATCCCATCCCATCCCACCCCATCCCATCCCAGGGATCCCCTCCCATCCCAGGGATCCCATCCCATCCCATCCCATCCCATCCCATCCCAGGGATCCCCTCCCATCCCCGGGATCCCATCCCATCCCATCCCATCCCATCCCATCCCATCCCATCCCATCCCATCGAATCAATCCCAGGGATCCCATCCCAGGTATCCCATGCCATCCCATCCCAGGGATCCCATCCCAGGGATTCCGTCCCATCCCAGGGATCCCATCTCATACGAGGGATCACATTCCAGGGATCCCAACCCAGGGATCCCATCCCATCCAATCCCAGGCCTCCAATCCCATCCCATCTCATCGCAGGGATCCCATCCCATCCCATCCCATCCCATCCCATCCCATCCCATCCAATCCCATCCCAGGGATCCCATCCCATCCCATCCCAGGGATCCCATCCCATCCCATCCCATCCCAGGGGTCCCATCCCATCCCATCCCATCCCAGGGATCACATCTCATTCCAGGGATCCCATCCCAGGGATCCGATCCCAACCCTGGGATCCCATCCTATCCCAGGGATCCCATCCCATCCCATCCCATTCCATCCCATCCCATCCCATCCCATCCCATCCCATCCCATCCCATCCCATCCCATCCCATCCCATCCCAGGGATCCCATCCCATGCCATCCCATCCCATGCCATCCCATCCCTTCCCATCCCATCCCAGGTATCCCATCCCATCCCATCTCTTCCCAGGGATCGCATCCCCTCCCATCCCAGGGATCCCATCCCATCCCATCCCATCCCAGGTATCCCATCCCAGGGATACCATCCCATCCCATCCCATCGCAGGGATCCCATCCCATCGCAGGGATCCCATCCCATCGCAGGGATCGCATCCCAGGGATCCCATCGCATCGCAGGGATCCCATCCCATCCCAGGGATCCCATCCCCGGGATCCCATCCCATCCCAGCGATCCCATCCCTGGGATCCCATCCCATCCCAGGGATCCCATCCCAGGGATCCCATCCCATCCCATCCCATCCCATCCCAGGGATCCCCTCCCATCCCAGGGATCCCATCCCATCCCATCCCATCAATCCCAGGGATCCCATCCCAGGTATCCATCCCATCCCAGGGATCCCATCCCAGGGATTCCATCCCATCCCAGGGATCCCATCCCATCCAATCCCAGGCATCCAATCCCATCCCATCTCATCGCAGGGATCCCATCCCACCCAATCCCATCCCAGGGATCCCATACGAGGGATCCCATCCCATCCCATTGCAGGGATCCCATCCATCCCTTCCCATCCCAGCCCAGGGATCCCATCCCATCCCAACCCATCCCATCCCATCCCATCCCATCCCATCCCATCCCATCCCATCCCATCCCATCCCACCCCATCCCATAGATCCCATTCCCATCCAATCCCATCCCAACACATCCCATCCAATCCCATCCCAGGGATCCCATCCCATCCTAGGGATCCCTTCCCATCCCATCCCAGGGACCCCATCCCAGGGATCCCATCCCATCCCAGGGATCCCATCCCATCCCATCCCATCCCAACACATCCCATCCAATCCCATCCCAGGGATCCCATCCCATCCTAGGGATCCCATCCCATCCCATCCCATCCCATCCCATCCCATTCCATCCCAGTGGTCCCATCCCAGGGACCCCATCCCAGGGATCCCATCCCATCCCAGGGATCCCATCCCATCCCATCCCATCCCATCCCATCCCATCCCATCCCATCCCATCCCATTCCATCCCAGTGGTCCCATCCCAGGGATCCCATCCAATCTCAGGGATCCCATCCCATCCCATCCCATCCCATCCCATCCCATCCCATCAATCCCAGGGATCCCATCCCAGGTATCCATCACATCCCAGGGATCCCATCCCAGGGATTCCATCCCATCCCAGGGATCCCATCCCATACGAGGGATTGCATTCCAGGGATCCCAACCCAGGGATCCCATCCCATCCAATCCCAGGCATCCAATCCCATACCATCTCATCGCAGGGATCCCATCCCATCCCATCCCAGGGATCCCAGCCCATCCCATCCCACCCAATCCCATCCCAGGGATCCCATACGAGGGATCCCATCCCATCCCATTTCAGGGATCCCATCCATCCCTTCCCATCCCAGCCCAGGGATCCCATCCCATCCCATCCCATCCCAACCCATCCCATCCCATCCCATCCCATCCCATCCCATCCCATCCCATCCCATCCCATCCCAACCCATCCCATCCCATCCCATCCCATCCCATCCCATCCCAGGGATCACATCTCATTCCAGGGATCCCATCCCAGGGATCCCATCCCAACCCTGGGATCCCATCCTATCCCAGGGATCCCATCCCATCCCATCCCAGGGATCCCTTCCCAGGGATCCCATCCCAGGGATCCCATCCCATCCCATCTCATCCCAGGGACCGCACCCCATCCCATCCCAGGGATCCCATCCCATCCCAACCTATCCCATCCCGTCCCGTCCCATCCCATCCCATCCCATCCCATCCCATCCCATCCCAGCCCATCCCAGAGATCCCATCCCATCGCCCGGATCCCATCCCAGGGATCCCATCCCATCCCAGGGATCCCATCCCAGGGATCCCAAACCACCCCATCACATCCCATCCCATGGATCCCATCCTATCCCATCTCATCCCATCCCATCCCATCCGATCCCATCCCATCCCATCCCATCCCATCCCATCCCATCCCATCCCAGGGATCCCCTCCCATCCCAGGGATCCCATCCCATCCCATCCCATCCCATCCCATCCCATCCCATCGAATCAATCCCAGGGATCCCATCCCAGGTATCCCATCCCATCCAATCCCAGGCCTCCAATCCCATCCCATCTCATCGCAGGGATCCCATCCCATCCCATCCCATCCCAGGGATCCCATCCCATCCCATCCCAGGGATGCCACCCCATCCAATCCCAGCCCATCCCACCCAATCCCATTCCAGTGATCCCATACGAGGGATCCCATCCCATCCCATTTCAGGGATCCCATCCATCCCTTCCCATCCCAGCCCAGGGATCCCATCCCATCCCATCCCATCCCATTCTAGCCAGTCCCATCCCATCCCATCCAATCCCATCCCAGGGATCCCATCCCAGGCATGCCATCCCATCCCATCCCATCCCATCCCATCGCAGGGATCCCATCCCATCGTAGGGATCCCATCCCATCCCATCCCAGGGACCCCATCCCAGGGATCCCATTACATCCCAGGGATCCCATCCCATCACATCCCATCCCATCCCCTCCAATCCCATTCCATCCCATCCCATCACATCCCAGTGATCCCATCCCAGGGATCCCATCCCATCTCAGGGATCCCATCCCATCCCATTCCATCGCATCCCAGGGATCACATCCCATCCCATCCCGTCCCATCCCATCCCATCTCATCCCAGGGATCGCACCCCATCCCATCCCAGGGATCCCATCCCATCCCGTCCCATCCCATCCCATCCCAGAGATCCCATCCCCGGGACAACATCCCATCCCATCCCATCCCAGGGATACCATCCCATCCCAACCTATCCCATCCCATCCCGTCCCATCCCATCCCATCCCATCCCATCCCATGCCAGCCCATCCCAGAAATCCCATCCCATCGCCCGGATCCCATCCCAGGGATCCCATCCCATCCGAGGGATCCCATCCCATCCCATCACATCCCATCCCATGGATCCCATCCTATCCCATCTCATCCCATCCCATCCCATCCCATCCCATCCCATCCCATCCCATCCCATCCCATCCCATCCCATCCCATCCCATCCCATGGATCCCATCCCAACCCAGGGATCCCATCCCATCCCATCCCAGGGATCCCATCCCATCCCATCCCATCCCATCCCATCCCATCCCATCCTACCCCTTCCCATCCCATCCGATCCCATCCCAGGGATCCCCTCCCATCCCAGGGATCCCATCCCATCCCATCCCATCCCATCCCATCCCATCCCATCCCATCCCATCCCATCCCATCCCATCCCATCCCATCCCATCCCATCAATCCCAGGGATCCCATCCCAGGTATCCATCACATCCCAGGGATCCCATCCCAGGGATTCCATCCCATCCCAGGGATCCCATCCCATACGAGGGATCGCATTCCAGGGATCCCAACCCAGGGATCCCATTCCATCCAATCCCAGGCATCCAATCCCATACCATCTCATCGCAGGGATCCCATCCCATCCCAGGGATCCCAGCCCATCCCATCCCACCCAATCCCATCCCAGGGATCCCATACGAGGGATCCCATCCGATCCCATTTCAGGGATCCCATCCATCCCTTCCCATCCCAGCCCAGGGATCCCATCCCATCCCATCCCATCCCATCCCATCCCAACCCATCCCATCCCATCCCATCCCAACCCATCCCATCCCATCCCATCCCATCCCATCCCATCCCATCCCATCCCATCCCATCCCATCCCATCCCATTCTAGCCAGTCCCATCCCATCCCATCGATCCCATTCCCATCCAATCCCATCCCATCCCATCCCATCACATCGAATCCCATCCCAGGGATCCCATCCCATCCCATCCCAGGGGTCCCATCCCATCCCATCCCATCCCATCCCAGGGATCACATCTCATTCCAGGGATCTCATCCCAGGGATCCCATCCCAACCCTGGGATCCCATCCTATCCCAGGGATCCCATCCCATCACATCCCAGGGATCCCTTCCCAGGGATCCCATCCCAGAGGTCCCATCCCATCCCATCCCATCCCATCCCATCCCATCCCACTGATCCCATCCCATCCCATCCCATCCCAGGGATCCCATCCAATCCCAACCTATCCCATCGCATCCCATCCCATCCCATTCCAGGGATCACATCTCATTCCAGGGATCCCATCCCAGGGATCCCATCCCATCCCAGGGATCCCATCCCAGGGGTCCGATCCCAACCCTGGGATCCCATCCTATCCCAGGGATCCCGTCCCATCCCAGGGCTCCCATCCCTGGGACCCCATCCCAGGAATCCCATCCCATCCAATTCCAGGAATCCCATCCCATCCAAGGGATCCCATCCCATCCCAGGGATCCCATCCCTTCCGAGGGATCCCATCCCAGGGGTCTAATCCCATCCCAGGGTTCCCATCCCAGCCCATCCCATCCCAGGGATCCCACCCAATCCCATCCCATCCCATCCCATCCCATCCCATCCCATCCCATCCCATCCCTTCCCATTCGAGCCAGTCCCATCCCATCCCATCGATCCCATTCCCATCCCATCCCATCCCATCCCATCCCATCCCATCCCATCCCAGGGATCCCCTCCCATCCCAGGGATCCCATCCCATCCCATCCCATCCCATCCCATCCCATCCCATCCCATCCCAGGGATCCCATCCCATCCCATCCCAGGGATCCTACCCCATCCCATCCCAGCACATCCCACCCAATCCCATTCCAGTGATCCCATACGAGGGATCCCATCCCATCCCATTTCAGGGATCCCATCCATCCCTTCCCATCCCAGCCCAGGGATCCCATCCCATCCCATCCCATCCCATCCCATCCCATCCCATCCCATCCCATCCCATTCTAGCCAGTCCCATCCCATCCCATCGATCCCATTCCCATCCAATCCCATCCCATCCCATCCAATCCCATCCCAGGGATCCCATCCCAGGCATGCCATCCCATCCCATCCCATCCCATCCCATCGCAGGGATCCCATCCCATCGTAGGGATCCCATCCCATCCCATCCCATCCCATCCCATCCCATCCCATCCCATCCCATCCCATCCCAGGGACCCCATCCCAGGGATCCCATTACATCCCAGGGATCCCATCCCATCACATCCCATCCCATCCCCTCCAATCCCATTCCATCCCATCCCATCACATCCCAGTGATCCCATCCCAGGGATCCCATCCCATCTCAGGGATCCCATCCCATCCCATTCCATCGCATCCCAGGGATCACATCCCATCCCATCCCATCCCATCCCATCCCATCCCAGGGATCCCATCCCATCCCGTCCCATCCCATCCCATCCCAGAGATCCCATCCCCGGGACAACATCCCATCCCATCCCATCCCAGGGATACCATCCCATCCCAACCTATCCCATCCCATCCCGTCCCATCCCATCCCATCCCATCCAATCCCATCCCATCCCATCCAATCCCATCCCAGGGATCCCATCCCAGGCATGCCATCCCATCCCATCCCATCCCATCCCATCCCATCGCAGGGATCCCATCCCATCGTAGGGATCCCATCCCATCCCATCCCATCCCATCCCATCCCATCCCATCCCATCCCATCCCATCCCAGGGACCCCATCCCAGGGATCCCATTACATCCCAGGGATCCCATCCCATCACATCCCATCCCATCCCCTCCAATCCCATTCCATCCCATCCCATCACATCCCAGTGATCCCATCCCAGGGATCCCATCCCATCTCAGGGATCCCATCCCATCCCATTCCATCGCATCCCAGGGATCACATCCCATCCCATCCCATCCCATCCCATCCCATCCCAGGGATCCCATCCCATCCCGTCCCATCCCATCCCATCCCAGAGATCCCATCCCCGGGACAACATCCCATCCCATCCCATCCCAGGGATACCATCCCATCCCAACCTATCCCATCCCATCCCGTCCCATCCCATCCCATCCCATCCCATCCCATCCCATCCCATCCCATCCCATGCCAGCCCATCCCAGGAATCCCATCCCATCGCCCGGATCCCATCCCAGGGATCCCATCCCATCCCAGGGATCCCATCCCATCCCATCACATCCCATCCCATGGATCCCATCCTATCCCATCTCATCCCATCCCATCCCATCCCATCCCATCCCATCCCATCCCATGGATCCCATCCCAACCCAGGGATCCCATCCCATCCCATCCCAGGGATCCCATCCCATCCCATCCCATCCCATCCTACCCCTTCCCATCCCATCCGATCCCATCCCAGGGATCCCCTCCCATCCCAGGGATCCCATCCCATCCCATCCCATCCCATCCCATCCCATCCCATCCCATCCCATCCCATCCCATCAATCCCAGGGATCCCATCCCAGGTATCCATCACATCCCAGGGATCCCATCCCAGGGATTCCATCCCATCCCAGGGATCCCATCCCATACGAGGGATCGCATTCCAGGGATCCCAACCCAGGGATCCCATTCCATCCAATCCCAGGCATCCAATCCCATACCATCTCATCGCAGGGATCCCATCCCATCCCATCCCAGGGATCCCAGCCCATCCCATCCCACCCAATCCCATCCCAGGGATCCCATACGAGGGATCCCATCCCATCCCATTTCAGGGATCCCATCCATCCCTTCCCATCCCAGCCCAGGGATCCCATCCCATCCCATCCCATCCCATCCCATCCCATCCCATCCCATCCCATTCTAGCCAGTCCCATCCCATCCCATCGATCCCATTCCCATCCAATCCCATCCCATCCCATCCCATCACATCGAATCCCATCCCAGGCATCCCATCCCATCCCATCCCAGGGATCCCATCCCATCCCATCCCAGGGGTCCCATCCCATCCCATCCCATCCCATCCCATCCCATCCCAGGGATCACATCTCATTCCAGGGATCCCATCCCAGGGATCCCATCCCAATCCTGGGATCCCATCCTATCCCAGGGATCCCATCCCATCCCATCCCAGGGATCCCTTCCGAGGGATCCCATCCCAGGGATCCCATCCCAGGGATCCCATCCCATCCCATCCCATCCCATCCCTTCCCATCCCACTGATCCCATCCCATCCCATCCCAGGGATCCCATCCCATCCCAACCTATCCCATCGCATCCCATCCCATCCCATTCCAGGGATCACATCTCATTCCAGGGATCCCATCCCAGGGATCCCATCCCATCCCAGGGATCCCATCCCATCCCATCCCATTCCATCCCATCCCATCACATCCCAGTGATCCCATCCCAGGGATCCCACCCCATATCAGGGATCCCATCCCATCCCATTCCATCCCATCGCAGGGATCCCATCCCAGGGATCCCATCCCATCCCAGGGATCCCATCCCATCCCATCACATCCCTTCCCATGGATCCCATCCTATCCCATCTCATCCCATCCCATCCCATCCTATCCCATCCCATCCCATCCCAGGGGTCCCATCCCATCCCATCCCATCCCATCCCATCCCAGGGATCACATCTCATTCCAGGGATCCCATCCCAGGGATCCGATCCCAACCCTGGGATCCCATCCCATCCCAGGGATCCCATCCCATCCCATCCCCGGGATCCCATCGCAGGGATCCCATCCCATCCCATCCCATCCCATCCCAGCCCATCCCAGAGATCCCATCCCATCGCCCGGATCCCATCCCAGGGATCCCATCCCATCCCAGGGATCCCATCCCAGGGATCCCAAACCATCCCATCACATCCCATCCCATGGATCCCATCCTATCCCATCTCATCCCATCCCATCCCATCCCATCCGATCCCATCCCATCCCGTCCCATCCCATCCCATCCCATCCCATCCCATCCCATCCCATCCCAGGGATCCCCTCCCATCCCAGGGATCCCATCCCATCCCATCCCATCCCATCCCTTCCCATCCCATCCCATAGAATCAATCCCAGGGATCCCATCCCAGGTATCCCATGCCATCCCATCCCAGGGATCCCATCCCAGGGATTCCATCCCATCCCAGGGATCCCATCTCATACGAGGGATCACATTCCAGGGATCCCAACCCAGGGATCCCATCCCATCCAATCCCAGGCCTCCAATCCCATCCCATCTCATCGCAGGGATCCCATCCCATCCCATCCCATCCCATCGATCCCATTCCCATCCAATCCCATCCCAACCCATCCCATCCAATCCCATCCCAGGGATCCCATCCCATCCTAGGGATCCCTTCCCATCCCATCCCAGGGACCCCATCCCAGGGATCCCATCCCATCCCAGGGATCCCATCCCATCCCATCCCATCCCATCCCATCCCATCCCATCCCATCCCAGTGATCCCATCCCAGGGATCCCATCCCATCTCAGGGATCCCATCCCATTCCATTCCATCCCATCCCAGGGTTCACATCCCATCCCATCTCATCCCAGGGATCGCACCCCATCCCATCCCAGGGACCCCATCCCATCCCAACCTATCCCATCCCGTCCCGTCCCATCCCATCCCATCCCATCCCATCCCACCCCATCCCATCCCAGGGATCCCCTCCCATCCCAGGGATCCCATCCCATCCCATCCCATCCCATCCCATCCCATCCCAGGGATCCCCTCCCATCCCAGGGATCCCATCCCATCCCATCCCATCTCATCGAATCAATCCCAGGGATCCCATCCCAGGTATCCCATGCCATCCCATCCCAGGGATTCCGTCCCATCCCAGGGATCCCATCTCATACGAGGGATCACATTCCAGGGATCCCAACCCAGGGATCCCATCCCATCCAATCCCAGGCCTCCAATCCCATCCCATCTCATCGCAGGGATCCCATCCCATCCCATCCCATCCCATCCCATCCCAGGGATCCCACCCCATCCCATCCCAGCCCATCCCATCCCATCCCATCCCATCCCATCCCATTCTAGCCAGTCCCATCCCATCCCATCGATCCCATTCCCATCCAATCCCATCCCATCCCATCCAATCCCATCCCAGGGATCCCATCCCAGGCATGCCATCCCATCCCATCCCATCCCATCGCAGGGATCCCATCCCATCGTAGGGATCCCATCCCATCCCATCCCATCCCATCCCAGGGACCCCATCCCAGGGATCCCATTACATCCCAGGGATCCCATCCCATCACATCCCATCCCATCCCCTCCAATCCCATTCCATCCCATCCCATCACATCCCAGGGATCCCATCCCAGGGATCCCATCCCATCTCAGGGATCCCATCCCATCCCATTCCATCGCATCCCAGGGATCACATCCCATCCCATCCCGTCCCATCCCATCCCATCTCATCCCAGGGATCGCACCCCATCCCATCCCATCCCAGGGATCCCATCCCATCCCGTCCCATCCCATCCCAGAGATCCCATCCCCGGGACAACATCCCATCCCATCCCATCCCAGGGATACCATCCCATCCCAACCTATCCCATCCCATCCCGTCCCATCCCATCCCATCCCATCCCATCCCATCCCATCCCATGCCAGCCCATCCCAGAAATCCCATCCCATCCCAGGGATCCCATCCCATCCCAGGGATCCCATCCCATCCCATCACATCCCATCCCATGGATCCCATCCTATCCCATCTCATCCCATCCCATCCCATCCCATCCCATCCCATCACATCCAATCCCATCCCAGGGATCCCATCCCATCCCATCCCAGGGATCCCATCCCATCCCATCCCATCCCATCCCATCCCATCCCATCCCATCCCAGGGGTCCCATCCCATCCCATCCCAGGGATCACATCTCATTCCAGGGATCCCATCCCAGGGATCCGATCCCAACCCTGGGATCCCATCCTATCCCAGGGATCCCATCCCATCCCATTCCATCCCATTCCATCCCATCCCATCCCATCCCATCCCATCCCATCCCATCCCATCCAATCCCATCCCATCCCATCCCATCCCATCCCATCCCATCCCAGGGATCCCATCCCATGCCATCCCATCCCATGCCATCCCATCCCTTCCCATCCCATCCCAGGTATCCCATCCCATCCCATCTCTTCCCAGGGATCGCATCCCCTCCCATCCCAGGGATCCAATCCCATCCCATCCCATCCCAGGTATCCCATCCCAGGGATACCATCCCATCCCATCCCATCGCAGGGATCCCATCCCATCGCAGGGATCCCATCCCAGCGCATGGATCGCATCCCAGGGATCCCATCGCATCGCAGGGATCCCATCCCATCCCAGGGATCCCATCCCCGGGATCCCATCCCATCCCAGCGATCCCATCCCTGGGATCCCATCCCATCCCTGGGATCCCATCCTATCCCAGGGATCCCATCCCATCCCATTCCATCCCATTCCATCCCATCCCATCCCATCCCATCCCATCCCATCCCATCCCATCCAATCCCATCCCATCCCATCCCATCCCATCCCATCCCATCCCATCCCATCCCAGGGGTCCCATCCCATCCCATCCCAGGGATCACATCTCATTCCAGGGATCCCATCCCAGGGATCCGATCCCAACCCTGGGATCCCATCCTATCCCAGGGATCCCATCCCATCCCATTCCATCCCATTCCATCCCATCCCATCCCATCCCATCCCATCCCATCCCATCCCATCCAATCCCATCCCATCCCATCCCATCCCATCCCATCCCATCCCATCCCATCCCAGGGATCCCATCCCATGCCATCCCATCCCATGCCATCCCATCCCTTCCCATCCCATCCCAGGTATCCCATCCCATCCCATCTCTTCCCAGGGATCGCATCCCCTCCCATCCCAGGGATCCAATCCCATCCCATCCCATCCCAGGTATCCCATCCCAGGGATACCATCCCATCCCATCCCATCGCAGGGATCCCATCCCATCGCAGGGATCCCATCCCAGCGCATGGATCGCATCCCAGGGATCCCATCGCATCGCAGGGATCCCATCCCATCCCAGGGATCCCATCCCCGGGATCCCATCCCATCCCAGCGATCCCATCCCTGGGATCCCATCCCATCCCAGGGATCCCATCCCATCCCATCCCATCCCATCCCATCCCATCCCATCCCAGGGATCCCCTCCCATCCCAGGGATCCCATCCCATCCCATCCCATCAATCCCAGGGATCCCATCCCAGGTATCCATCCCATCCCAGGGATCCCATCCAAGGGGTTCCATCCCATCCCAGGGATCCCATCCCATCCAATCCCAGGCATCCAATCCCATCCCATCTCATCGCAGGGATCCCATCCCACCCAATCCCATCCCAGGGATCCCATACGAGGGATCCCATCCCATCCCATTGCAGGGATCCCATCCATCCCTTCCCATCCCAGCCCAGGGATCCCATCCCATCCCAACCCATCCCATCCCATCCCATCCCATCCCATCCCATCCCATCCCATCCCATCCCATCCCATCCCATCCCACCCCATCCCATCCCATCCCACCCCATCCCATAGATCCCATTCCCATCCAATCCCATCCCAACACATCCCATCCAATCCCATCCCAGGGATCCCATCCCATCCTAGGGATCCCTTCCCATCCCATCCCAGGGACCCCATCCCAGGGATCCCATCCCATCCCAGGGATCCCATCCCATCCCAGGGATCCCATCCCATCCCATCCCATCCCATCCCAGGGATCCCATCCCATCCTAGGGATCCCTTCCCATCCCATCCCAGGGACCCCATCCCAGGGATCCCATCCCATCCCAGGGATCCCATCCCATCCCAGGGATCCCATCCCATCCCATCCCATCCCATCCCATCCCATTCCATCCCAGTGATCCCATCCCAGGGATCCCATCCAATCTCAGGGATCCCATCCCATCCCATCCCATCCCATGCCATCCCATCCCATCCCATTCCATCCCAGTGATCCCATCCCAGGGATCCCATCCCATCTCAGGGATCCCATCCCATCCCATTCCATCCCATCCCAGGGTTCACATCCCATCCCATCTCAGGGATCCCATCCCATCCCATCTCATCCCAGGGATCGCACCCCATCCCATCCCAGGGATCCCATCCCATCCCAACCTATCCCATCCCTTCCCGTCCCATCCCATCCCATCCCATCCCATCCCATCCCATCCCAGCCCATCCCAGAGATCCCATCCCATCGCCCGGATCCCATCCCAGGGATCCCATCCCAGGGATCCCATCCCAGGGATCCCAAACCACCCCATCACATCCCATCCCATGGATCCCATCCTATCCCATCTCATCCCATCCCATCCCATCCCATCCCATCCCATCCCATCCCATCCCATCCCATCCCATCCCAGGGATCCCCTCCCATCCCAGGGATCCCATCCCATCCCATCCCATCCCATCCCATCCCATCCCATCCCATCGAATCAATCCCAGGGATCCCATCCCAGGTATCCCATGCCATCCCATCCCAGGGATCCCATCCCAGGGATTCCATCCCATCCCAGGGATCCCATCTCATACGAGGGATCACATTCCAGGGATCCCAACCCAGGGATCCCATCCCATCCAATCCCAGGCCTCCAATCCCATCCCATCTCATCGCAGGGATCCCATCCCATCCCATCCCATCCCATCCCATCCCATCCCATCCCATCCCATCCCAGGGATCCCATCCCATCCCATCCCAGGGATCCCACCCCATCCAATCCCAGCCCATCCCACCCAATCCCATTCCAGTGATCCCATACGAGGGATCCCATCCCATCCCATTTCAGGGATCCCATCCATCCCTTCCCATCCCAGCCCAGGGATCCCATCCCATCCCATCCCATCCCATCCCATCCCATCCCATCCCATTCTAGCCAGTCCCATCCCATCCCATCGATCCCATTCCCATCCAATCCAATCCCATCCCATCCCATCCAATCCCATCCCAGGGATCCCATCCCAGGCATGCCATCCCATCCCATCCCATACCATCCCATCGCAGGGATCCCATCCCATCGTAGGGATCCCATCCCATCCCAGGGACCCCATCCCAGGGATCCCATTGCATCCCAGGGATCCCATCCCATCACATCCCATCCCATCCCCTCCAATCCCATTCCATCCCATCCCATCACATCCCAGTGATCCCATCCCAGGGATCCCATCCCATCTCAGGGATCCCATCCCATCCCATTCCATCGCATCCCAGGGATCCCATCCCATCCAATCCCAGGCCTCCAATCCCATCCCATCTCATCGCAGGGATCCCATCCCATCCCACCCAATCCCATCCCAGGGATCCCATACGAGGGATCACATCCCATACCATTTCAGGGATCCCATCCATCCCTTCCCATCCCAGCCCAGGGATCCCATCCCATCCCATCCCATCCCATCCCATCCCAACCCATCCCATCCCATCCCATCCCAACCCATCCCATCCCATCCCATCCCATCCCATCCCATCCCATCCCATCCCATCCCATCCCATCCCATCCCATCCCATCCCATCCCATCCCATTCTAGCCAGTCCCATCCCATCCCATCGATCCCATTCCCATCCAAACCCATCCCATCCCATCCCATCACATCGAATCCCATCCCAGGGATCCCATCCCATCCCATCCCAGGGATCCCATCCCATCCCATCCCATCCCAGGGGTCCCATCCCATCCCATCCCATCCCATCCCAGGGATCACATCTCATTCCAGGGATCCCATCCCAGGGATCCCATCCCAACCCTGGGATCCCATCCTATCCCAGGGATCCCATCCCATCCCAGGGATCCCTTCCCAGGGATCCCATCCGAGGGATCCCATCCCATCCCATCCCATCCCACTGATCCCATCCCATCCCATCCCATCCCAGGGATCCCATCCCATCCCAACCTATCCCATCGCATCCCATCCCATCCCATTCCAGGGATCACATCTCATTCCAGGGATCCCATCCCAGGGATCCCATCCCATCCCAGGGATCCCATCCCAGGGATCCGATCCCAACCCTGGGATCCCATCCTATCCCAGGGATCCCGTCCCATCCCAGGGCTCCCATCCCTGGGACCCCATCCCAGGAATCCCATCCCATCCAATTCCAGGAATCCCATCCCATCCAAGGGATCCCATCCCATCCCAGGGATCCCATCCCTTCCGAGGGATCCCATCCCAGGGGTCTAATCCCATCCCAGGGATCCCATCCCATCCCATCCCATCCCAGGGATCCCACCCAATCCCATCCCATCCCATCCCATCCCATCCCATCCCATCCCATCCCATCCCATCCCATCCCATCCCATTCTAGCCAGTCCCATCCCATCCCATCGATCCCATTCCCATCCAATCCCATCCCATCCCATCCCATCCCAGGGATCCCATCCCATCCCATCCCAGGGATCCCACCCCATCCCATCCCAGCCCATCCCACCCAATCCCATTCCAGTGATCCCATACGAAGGATCCCATCCCATCCCATTTCAGGGATCCCATCCATCCCTTCCCATCCCAGCCCAGGGATCCCATCCCATCCCATCCCATCCCATCCCATCCCATCCCATCCCATCCCATCCCATTCTAGCCAGTCCCATCCCATCCCATCGATCCCATTCCCATCCAATCCCATCCCATCCCATCCAATCCCATCCCAGGGATCCCATCCCAGGCATGCCATCCCATCCCATCCCATCCCATCGCAGGGATCCCATCCCATCGTAGGGATCCCATCCCATCCCATCCCATCCCAGGGACCCCATCCCAGGCATCCCATTACATCCCAGGGATCCCATCCCATCACATCCCATCCCATCCCCTCCAATCCCATTCCATCCCATCCCATCACATCCCAGTGATCACATCCCAGGGATCCCATCCCATCTCAGGGATCCCATCCCATCCCATTCCATCGCATCCCAGGGATCACATCCCATCCCATCCCGTCCCATCCCATCCCATCTCATCCCAGGGATCGCACCCCATCCCATCCCATCCCAGGGATCCCATCCCATCCCGTCCCATCCCATCCCATCCCAGAGATCCCATCCCCGGGACAACATCCCATCCCATCCCATCCCAGGGATACCATCCCATCCCAACCTATCCCATCCCATCCCGTGCCATCCCATCCCATCCCATCCCATCCCATCCCATCCCATCCCATCCCATCCCATGCCAGCCCATCCCAGGAATCCCATCCCATCGCCCGGATCCCATCCCAGGGATCCCATCCCATCCCAGGGATCCCATCCCATCCCATCACATCCCATCCCATGGATCCCATCCTATCCCATCTCATCCCATCCCATCCCATCCCATCCCATCCCATCCCATCCCATCCCATCCCATCCCATCCCATCCCATGGATCCCATCCCAACCCAGGGATCCCATCCCATCCCATCCAAGGGATCCCATCCAATCCCATCCCATCCCATCCCATCCTACCCCTTCCCATCCCATCCGATCCCATCCCAGGGATCCCCTCCCATCCCAGGGATCCCATCCCATCCCATCCCATCCCATCCTATCCCATCCCATCCCATCAATCCCAGGGATCCCATCCCAGGTATCCATAACATCCCAGGGATCCCATCCCAGGGATTCCATCCCATCCCAGGGATCCCATCCCATACGAGGGATCGCATTCCAGGGATCCCAACCCAGGGATCCCATTCCATCCAATCCAAGGCATCCAATCCCATACCATCTCATCGCAGGGATCCCATCCCATCCCATCCCAGGGATCCCAGCCCATCCCATCCCACCCAATCCCATCCCAGGGATCCCATACGAGGGATCCCATCCCATCCCATTTCAGGGATCCCATCCATCCCTTCCCATCCCAGCCCAGGGATCCCATCCCATCCCATCCCATCCCATCCCATCCCATCCCATCCCATCCCATCCCATCCCATCCCATCCCATTCTAGCCAGTCCCATCCCATCCCATCGATCCCATTCCCATCCAATCCCATCCCATCCCATCCCATCACATCGAATCCCATCCCAGGGATCCCATCCCATCCCATCCCAGGGATCCCATCCCATCCCATCCCAGGGGTCCCATCCCATCCCATCCCATCCCATCCCATCCCATCCCATCCCATCCCAGGGATCACATCTCATTCCAGGGATCCCATCCCAGGGATCCCATCCCAATCCTGGGATCCCATCCTATCCCAGGGATCCCATCCCATCCCATCCCAGGGATCCCTTCCCAGGGATCCCATCCCATCCCATCCCATCCCATCCCATCCCACTGATCCCATCCCATCCCATCCCAGGGATCCCATCCCATCCCAACCTATCCCATCGCATCCCATCCCATCCCATTCCAGGGATCACATCTCATTCCAGGGATCCCATCCCAGGGATCCCATCCCATCCCAGGGATCCCATCCCATCCCATCCCATCCCATTCCATCCCATCCCATCACATCCCAGTGATCCCATCCCAGGGATCCCACCCCATATCAGGGATCCCATCCCATCCCATTCCATCCCATCGCAGGGATCCCATCCCAGGGATCCCATCCCATCCCAGGGATCCCATCCCATCCCATCACATCCCTTCCCATGGATCCCATCCTATCCCATCTCATCCCATCCCATCCCATCCTATCCCATCCCATCCCGTCCCATCCCAGGGGTCCCATCCCATCCCATCCCATCCCATCCCAGGGATCACATCTCATTCCAGGGATCCCATCCCAGGGATCCGATCCCAACCCTGGGATCCCATCCCATCCCAGGGATCCCATCCCATCCCATCCCAGGGATCCCATCGCAGGGATCCCATCCCATCACATCCCAGGGATCCCATCCCAGGGATTCCATCCCATCCCAGGGATCCCATTCCATACGAGGGATCGCATTCCAGGGATCCCAACCCAGGGATCCCATTCCATCCAATCCCAGGCATCCAATCCCATACCATCTCATCGCAGGGATCCCATCCCATCCCATCCCATCCCAGGGATCCCAGCCCATCCCATCCCACCCAATCCCATCCCAGGGATCCCATACGAGGGATCCCATCCCATCCCATTTCAGGGATCCCATCCATCCCTTCCCATCCCAGCCCAGGGATCCCATCCCATCCCATCCCATCCCATCCCATCCCATCCCATCCCATCCCATCCCATCCCATTCTAGCCAGTCCCATCCCATCCCATCGATCCCATTCCCATCCAATCCCATCCCATCCCATCCCATCACATCGAATCCCATCCCAGGGATCCCATCCCATCCCATCCCAGGGATCCCATCACATCCCATCCCAGGGGTCCCATCCCATCCCATCCCATCCCAGAGATCACATCTCATTCCAGGGATCCCATCCCAGGGATCCCATCCCAATCCTGGGATCCCATCCTATCCCAGGGATCCCATCCCATCCCATTCCATCGCATCCCAGGGATCCCATCCCAGGGATCCCATCCCATCCCATCCCATCCCATCCCATCCCACTGATCCCATCCCATCCCATCCCAGGGATCCCATCCCATCCCAACCTATCCCATCGCATCCCATCCCATCCCATCCCAGGGATCCCATCCCATACGAGGGATCGCATTCCAGGGATCCCAACCCAGGGATCCCATTCCATCCAATCCCAGGCATCCAATCCCATCCCATCCCATCCCAGGGATCCCAGCCCATCCCATCCCACCCAATCCCATCCCAGGGATCCCATACGAGGGATCCCATCCCATCCCATTTCAGGGATCCCATCCATCCCTTCCCATCCCAGCCCAGGGATCCCATCCCATCCCATCCCATCCCATTCTAGCCAGTCCCATCCCATCCCATCGATCCCATTCCCATCCAATCCCATCCCATCCCATCCCATCACATCGAATCCCATCCCAGGGATCCCATCCCATCCCATCCCAGGGATCCCATCCCATCCCATCCCAGGGGTCCCATCCCATCCCATCCCATCCCATCCCATCCCATCCCAGGGATCACATCTCATTCCAGGGATCCCATCCCAGGGATCCCATCCCAATCCTGGGATCCCATCCTATCCCAGGGATCCCATCCCATCCCATCCCAGGGATCCCTTCCCAGGGATCCCATCCCAGGGATCCCATCCCATCCCATCCCATCCCATCCCATCCCATCCCACTGATCCCATCCCATCCCATCCTAGGGATCCCATCCCATCCCAACCTATCCCATCGCATCCCATCCCATCCCATTCCAGGGATCACATCTCATTCCAGGGATCCCATCCCAGGGATCCCATCCCATCCCAGGGATCCCATCCCATCCCATCCCATCCCATCCCATTCCATCCCATCCCATCACATCCCAGTGATCCCATCCCAGGGATCCCACCCCATATCAGGGATCCCATCCCATCCCATTCCATCCCATCGCAGGGATCCCATCCCAGGGATCCCATCCCATCCCAGGGATCCCATCCCATCACATCCCTTCCCATGGATCCCATCCTATCCCATCTCATCCCATCCCATCCCATCCTATCCCATCCCATCCCGTCCCATCCCAGGGGTCCCATCCCATCCCATCCCATCCCATCCCATCCCAGGGATCACATCTCATTCCAGGGATCCCATCCCAGGGATCCGATCCCAACCCTGGGATCCCATCCCATCCCAGGGATCCCATCCCATCCCATCCCAGGGATCCCATCGCAGGGATCCCATCCCATCACATCCCAGGGATCCCATCCCAGGGATTCCATCCCATCCCAGGGATCCCATCCCATACGAGGGATCGCATTCCAGGGATCCCAACCCAGGGATCCCATTCCATCCCATCCCAGGCATCCAATCCCATACCATCTCATCGCAGGGATCCCATCCCATCCCATCCCAGGGATCCCAGCCCATCCCATCCCACCCAATCCCATCCCAGGGATCCCATACGAGGGATCCCATCCCATCCCATTTCAGGGATCCCATCCATCCCTTCCCATCCCAGCCCAGGGATCCCATCCCATCCCATCCCATCCCAACCCATCCCATCCCATCCCAACCCATCCCATCCCATCCCATCCCATCCCATCCCATCCCATCCCATCCCATCCCATCCCATCCCATCCCATCCCATCCCATTCTAGCCAGTCCCATCCCATCCCATCGATCCCATTCCCATCCAAACCCATCCCATCCCATCCCATCACTTCGAATCCCATCCCAGGGATCCCATCCCATCCCATCCCAGGGATCCCATCCCATCCCATCCCATCCCAGGGGTCCCATCCCATCCCATCCCATCCCATCCCATCCCAGGGATCACATCTCATTCCAGGGATCCCATCCCAAGGATCCCATCCCAACCCTGGGATCCCATCCTATCCCAGGGATCCCATCCCATCCCAGGGATCCCTTCCCAGGGATCCCATCCCAGGGATCCCATCCCATCCCATCCCATCCCACTGATCCCATCCCATCCCATCCCATCCCATCCCATCCCATCCCAGGGATCCCATCCCATCCCAACCTATCCCATCGCATCCCATCCCATCCCATTCCAGGGATCACATCTCATTCCAGGGATCCCATCCCAGGGATCCCATCCCATCCCAGGGATCCCATCCCAGGGATCCGATCCCAACCCTGGGATCCCATCCTATCACAGGGATCCCGTCCCATCCCAGGGCTCCCATCCCTGGGACCCCATCCCAGGAATCCCATCCCATCCAATTCCAGGAATCCCATCCCATCCAAGGGATCCCATCCCATCCCAGGGATCCCACCCCTTCCGAGGGATCCCATCCCAGGGGTCTAATCCCATCCCAGGGATCCCATCCCATCCCATCCCATCCCAGGGATCCCACCCAATCCCATCCCATCCCATCCCATCCCATCCCATCCCATCCCATCCCATCCCATCCCATCCCATCCCATCCCATTCTAGCCAGTCCCATCCCATCCCATCGATCCCATTCCCATCCAATCCCATCCCATCCCATCCCATCCCATCCCATCCCAGGGATCCCCTCCCATCCCAGGGATCCCATCCCATCCCATCCCATCCCATCCCATCCCATCCCATCCCATCCCATCCCAGGGATCCCATCCCATCCCATCCCAGGGATCCCACCCCATCCCATCCCAGCCCATCCCACCCAATCCCATTCCAGTGATCCCATACAAGGGATCCCATCCCATCCCATTTCAGGGATCCCATCCATCCCTTCCCATCCCAGCCCAGGGATCCCATCCCATCCCATCCCATCCCATCCCATCCCATCCCATCCCATCCCATCCCATCCCATCCCATTCTAGCCAGTCCCATCCCATCCCATCGATCCCATTCCCATCCAATCCCATCCCATCCCATCCCATCCAATCCCATCCCAGGGATCCCATCCCAGGCATGCCATCCCATCCCATCCCATCCCATCCCATCGCAGGGATCCCATCCCATCGTAGGGATCCCATCCCATCCCATCCCAGGGACCCCATCCCAGGCATCCCATTACATCCCAGGGATCCCATCCCATCACATCCCATCCCATCCCCTCCAATCCCATTCCATCCCATCCCATCACATCCCAGTGATCACATCCCAGGGATCCCATCCCATCTCAGGGATCCCATCCCATCCCATTCCATCGCATCCCAGGGATCACATCCCATCCCATCCCGTCCCATCCCATCCCATCTCATCCCAGGGATCGCACACCATCCCATCCCATCCCAGGGATCCCATCCCATCCCGTCCCATCCCATCCCATCCCAGAGATCCCATCCCCGGGACAACATCCCATCCCATCCCATCCCAGGGATACCATCCCATCCCAACCTATCCCATCCCATCCCGTCCCATCCCATCCCATCCCATCCCATCCCATCCCATCCCATCCCATCCCATGCCAGCCCATCCCAGGAATCCCATCCCATGGCCCGGATCCCATCCCAGGGATCCCATCCCATCCCAGGGATCCCATCCCATCCCATCACATCCCATCCCATGGATCCCATCCTATCCCATCTCATCCCATCCCATCCCATACCATCCCATCCCATCCCATCCCATCCCATCCCATCCCATCCCATCCCATCCCATGGATCCCATCCCAACCCAGGGATCCCATCCCATCCCATCCCAGGGATCCCATCCCATCCCATCCCATCCCATCCTACCCCTTCCCATCCCATCCCATCCCATCCCATCCTATCCCATCCCATCCCATCAATCCCAGGGATCCCATCCCAGGTATCCATCACATCCCAGGGATCCCATCCCAGGGATTCCATCCCATCCCAGGGATCCCATCCCATACGAGGGATCGCATTCCAGGGATCCCAACCCAGGGATCCCATTCCATCCAATCCCAGGCATCCAATCCCATACCATCTCATCGCAGGGATCCCATCCCATCCCATCCCAGGGATCCCAGCCCATCCCATCCCACCCAATCCCATCCCAGGGATCCCATACGAGGGATCCCATCCCATCCCATTTCAGGGATCCCATCCATCCCTTCCCATCCCAGCCCAGGGATCCCATCCCATCCCATCCCATCCCATCCCATCCCATCCCATTCTAGCCAGTCCCATCCCATCCCATCGATCCCATTCCCATCCAATCCCATCCCATCCCATCCCATCACATCGAATCCCATCCCAGGGATCCCATCCCATCCCATCCCAGGGATCCCTTCCCAGGGATCCCATCCCAGGGATCCCATCCCATCCCATCCCATCCCATCCCATCCCATCCCATCCCATCCCATCCCATCCCATCCCACTGATCCCATCCCATCCCATCCCAGGGATCCCATCCCATCCCAACCTATCCCATCGCATCCCATCCCATCCCATTCCAGGGATCACATCTCATTCCAGGGATCCCATCCCAGGGATCCCATCCCATCCCAGGGATCCCATCCCATCCCATCCCATCCCATCCCATCCCATTCCATCCCATCCCATCACATCCCAGTGATCCCATCCCAGGGATCCCACCCCATATCAGGGATCCCATCCCATCCCATTCCATCCCATCGCAGGGATCCCATCCCAGGGATCCCATCCCATCCCAGGGATCCCATCCCATCCCATCACATCCCTTCCCATGGATCCCATCCTATCCCATCTCATCCCATCCCATCCCATCCTATCCCATCCCATCCCGTCCCATCCCAGGGGTCCCATCCCATCCCATCCCATCCCATCCCATCCCAGGGATCACATCTCATTCCAGGGATCCCATCCCAGGGATCCGATCCCAACCCTGGGATCCCATCCCATCCCAGGGATCCCATCCCATCCCATCCCAGGGATCCCATCGCAGGGATCCCATCCCATCACATCCCAGGGATCCCATCCCAGGGATTCCATCCCATCCCAGGGATCCCATCCCATACGAGGGATCGCATTCCAGGGATCCCAACCCAGGGATCCCATTCCATCCAATCCCAGGCATCCAATCCCATACCATCTCATCGCAGGGATCCCATCCCATCCCATCCCAGGGATCCCAGCCCATCCCATCCCACCCAATCCCATCCCAGGGATCCCATACGAGGGATCCCATCCCATCCCATTTCAGGGATCCCATCCATCCCTTCCCATCCCAGCCCAGGGATCCCATCCCATCCCATCCCATCCCATCCCATCCCATCCCATCCCATCCCATTCTAGCCAGTCCCATCCCATCCCATCGATCCCATTCCCATCCAATCCCATCCCATCCCATCACATCGAATCCCATCCCAGGGATCCCATCCCATCCCATCCCAGGGATCCCATCCCATCCCATCCCAGGGGTCCCATCCCATCCCATCCCATACCATCCCAGGGATCACATCTCATTCCAGGGATCCCATCCCAGGGATCCCATCCCAATCCTGGGATCCCATCCTATCCCAGGGATCCCATCCCATCCCATCCCAGGGATCCCTTCCCAGGGATCCCATCCCAGGGATCCCATCCCATCCCATCCCATCCCATCCCATCCCATCCCACTGATCCCATCCCATCCCATCCCAGGGATCCCATCCCATCCCAACCTATCCCATCGCATCCCATCCCATCCCATTCCAGGGATCACATCTCAATCCAGGGATCCCATCCCAGGGATCCCATCCCATCCCAGGGATCCCATCCCATCCCAGGGATCCCATCCCATCCCATCCCATCCCATCCCATCCCATTCCATCCCATCCCATCACATCCCAGTGATCCCATCCCAGGGATCCCACCCCATATCAGGGATCCCATCCCATCCCATTCCATCCCATCGCAGGGATCCCATCCCAGGGATCCCATCCCATCCCAGGGATCCCATCCCATCCCATCACATCCCTTCCCATGGATCCCATCCTATCCCATCTCATCCCATCCCATCCCATCCTATCCCATCCCATCCCGTCCCATCCCAGGGGTCCCATCCCATCCCATCCCATCCCATCCCATCCCATCCCATCCCAGGGATCACATCTCATTCCAGGGATCCCATCCCAGGGATCCGATCCCAACCCTGGGATCCCATCCCATCCCAGGGATCCCATCCCATCCCATCCCAGGGATCCCATCGCAGGGATCCCATCCCATCACATCCCAGGGATCCCATCCCAGGGATTCCATCCCATCCCAGGGATCCCATCCCATACGAGGGATCGCATTCCAGGGATCCCAACCCAGGGATCCCATTCCATCCCATCCCAGGCATCCAATCCCATACCATCTCATCGCAGGGATCCCATCCCATCCCATCCCAGGGATCCCAGCCCATCCCATCCCACCCAATCCCATCCCAGGGATCCCATACGAGGGATCCCATCCCATCCCATTTCAGGGATCCCATCCATCCCTTCCCATCCCAGCCCAGGGATCCCATCCCATCCCATCCCATCCCAACCCATCCCATCCCATCCCAACCCATCCGATCCCATCCCATCCCATCCCATCCCATCCCATCCCATCCCATCCCATCCCATCCCATCCCATCCCATTCTAGCCAGTCCCATCCCATCCCATCGATCCCATTCCCATCCAAACCCATCCCATCCCATCCCATCACATCGAATCCCATCCCAGGGATCCCATCCCATCCCATCCCAGGGATCCCATCCCATCCCATCCCAGGGGTCCCATCCCATCCCATCCCATCCCATCCCATCCCAGGGATCACATCTCATTCCAGGGATCCCATCCCAGGGATCCCATCCCAACCCTGGGATCCCATCCTATCCCAGGGATCCCATCCCATCCCAGGGATCCCTTCCCAGGGATCCCATCCCAGGGATCCCATCCCATCCCATCCCATCCCACTGATCCCATCCCATCCCATCCCATCCCATCCCAGGGATCCCATCCCATCCCAACCTATCCCATCGCATCCCATCCCATCCCATTCCAGGGATCACATCTCATTCCAGGGATCCCATCCCAGGGATCCCATCCCATCCCAGGGATCCCATCCCAGGGATCCGATCCCAACCCTGGGATCACATCCTATCCCAGGGATCCCGTCCCATCCCAGGGCTCCCATCCCTGGGACCCCATCCCAGGAATCCCATCCCATCCAATTCCAGGAATCCCATCCCATCCAAGGGATCCCATCCCATCCCAGGGATCCCACCCCTTCCGAGGGATCCCATCCCAGGGGTCTAATCCCATCCCAGGGATCCCATCCCATCCCATCCCATCCCAGGGATCCCACCCAATCCCATCCCATCCCATCCCATCCCATCCCATCCCATCCCATCCCATCCCATCCCATCCCATCCCATCCCATCCCATCCCATCCCATCCCATCCCATCCCATTCTAGCCAGTCCCATCCCATCCCATCGATCCCATTCCCATCCAATCCCATCCCATCCCATCCCATCCCATCCCATCCCAGGGATCCCCTCCCATCCCAGGGATCCCATCCCATCCCATCCCATCCCATCCCATCCCAGGGATCCCATCCCA
Organism: Sturnus vulgaris; assembly: GCF_052056855.1. Lineage (NCBI taxonomy): Eukaryota > Metazoa > Chordata > Aves > Passeriformes > Sturnidae > Sturnus > Sturnus vulgaris. The sequence goes on from NC_142282.1 coordinate 68,729,782, forward strand.
TCCCATCCCAGGGATCCCACCCCATCCCATCCCAGCCCATCCCACCCAATCCCATTCCAGTGATCCCATACAAGGGATCCCATCCCATCCCATTTCAGGGATCCCATCCATCCCTTCCCATCCCAGCCCAGGGATCCCATCCCATCCCATCCCATCCCATCCCATCCCATCCCATCCCATCCCATCCCATCCCATCCCATTCTAGCCAGTCCCATCCCATCCCATCGATCCCATTCCCATCCAATCCCATCCCATCCCATCCCATCCAATCCCATCCCAGGGATCCCATCCCAGGCATGCCATCCCATCCCATCCCATCCCATCGCAGGGATCCCATCCCATCGTAGGGATCCCATCCCATCCCATCCCATCCCAGGGACCCCATCCCAGGCATCCCATTACATCCCAGGGATCCCATCCCATCACATCCCATCCCATCCCCTCCAATCCCATTCCATCCCATCCCATCACATCCCAGTGATCACATCCCAGGGATCCCATCCCATCTCAGGGATCCCATCCCATCCCATTCCATCGCATCCCAGGGATCACATCCCATCCCATCCCGTCCCATCCCATCCCATCTCATCCCAGGGATCGCACCCCATCCCATCCCATCCCAGGGATCCCATCCCATCCCGTCCCATCCCATCCCATCCCAGAGATCCCATCCCCGGGACAACATCCCATCCCATCCCATCCCAGGGATACCATCCCATCCCAACCTATCCCATCCCATCCCGTCCCATCCCATCCCATCCCATCCCATCCCATCCCATCCCATCCCATGCCAGCCCATCCCAGGAATCCCATCCCATCGCCCGGATCCCATCCCAGGGATCCCATCCCATCCCAGGGATCCCATCCCATCCCATCACATCCCATCCCATGGATCCCATCCTATCCCATCTCATCCCATCCCATCCCATCCCATCCCATCCCATCCCATCCCATCCCATCCCATCCCATCCCATGGATCCCATCCCAACCCAGGGATCCCATCCCATCCCATCCCAGGGATCCCATCCCATCCCATCCCATCCCATCCTACCCCTTCCCATCCCATCCGATCCCATCCCAGGGATCCCCTCCCATCCCAGGGATCCCATCCCATCCCATCCCATCCCATCCCATCCTATCCCATCCCATCCCATCAATCCCAGGGATCCCATCCCAGGTATCCATCACATCCCAGGGATCCCATCCCAGGGATTCCATCCCATCCCAGGGATCCCATCCCATACGAGGGATCGCATTCCAGGGATCCCAACCCAGGGATCACATTCCATCCAATCCCAGGCATCCAATCCCATACCATCTCATCGCAGGGATCCCATCCCATCCCATCCCAGGGATCCCAGCCCATCCCATCCCACCCAATCCCATCCCAGGGATCCCATACGAGGGATCCCATCCCATCCCATTTCAGGGATCCCATCCATCCCTTCCCATCCCAGCCCAGGGATCCCATCCCATCCCATCCCATCCCATCCCATCCCATCCCATTCTAGCCAGTCCCATCCCATCCCATCGATCCCATTCCCATCCAATCCCATCCCATCCCATCACATCGAATCCCATCCCAGGGATCCCATCCCATCCCATCCCAGGGATCCCATCCCATCCCATCCCAGGGGTCCCATCCCATCCCATCCCATACCATCCCAGGGATCACATCTCATTCCAGGGATCCCATCCCAGGGATCCCATCCCAATCCTGGGATCCCATCCTATCCCAGGGATCCCATCCCATCCCATCCCAGGGATCCCTTCCCAGGGATCCCATCCCAGGGATCCCATCCCATCCCATCCCATCCCACTGATCCCATCCCATCCCATCCTAGGGATCCCATCCCATCCCAACCTATCCCATCGCATCCCATCCCATCCCATTCCAGGGATCACATCTCATTCCAGGGATCCCATCCCAGGGATCCCATCCCATCCCAGGGATCCCATCCCATCCCATCCCATCCCATCCCATTCCATCCCATCCCATCACATCCCAGTGATCCCATCCCAGGGATCCCACCCCATATCAGGGATCCCATCCCATCCCATTCCATCCCATCGCAGGGATCCCATCCCAGGGATCCCATCCCATCCCAGGGATCCCATCCCATCCCATCACATCCCTTCCCATGGATCCCATCCTATCCCATCTCATCCCATCCCATCCCATCCTATCCCATCCCATCCCGTCCCATCCCAGGGGTCCCATCCCATCCCATCCCATCCCATCCCATCCCAGGGATCACATCTCATTCCAGGGATCCCATCCCAGGGATCCGATCCCAACCCTGGGATCCCATCCCATCCCAGGGATCCCATCCCATCCCATCCCAGGGATCCCATCGCAGGGATCCCATCCCATCCCATCCCATCCCATTCCATCCCATCCCATCCCATCCCATCCCATCCCATCCCATCCCATCCCATCCCATCCCATGGATCCCATCCCATCCCATGGATACCATCCCAACCCAGGGATCCCCGCCCATCCCAGGGATCCCATCCCATCCCATCCAATCCCATCCCATCCCATCCCAGGGATCCCATCCCATCCCAAAGCATCCCATCCCACTCATTCCCATCCCATCCCATCCCATCCCATCCCATCCCATCCCATCCCAGGGATTGCATCCCATCCCAGGAATCCCATCCCAGGGATCCGATCCCAACCCTGGGATCCCATCCCATCCCAGGAATCCCATCCCAGGGATCCCATCCCATCCCAGGGATCCCATCCCAGGGATCCGATCCCAACCCTGGGATCCCATCCTATCCCAGGGATCCCGTCCCATCCCAGGGATCCCGTCCCATCGCAGGGATCGCATCCCAGGGATCACATCCCATCGCAGGCATCCAATACCAGGGATCCCATCCAATCTCAGGGATCCCATCCCATCCCATCCCATCCCATCCCATCCCATCCCATCCCATCCCATCCCATCCCATCCCATGGATCCCATCCCATCCCATGGATACCATCCCAACCCAGGGATCCCATCCCATCCCAGGGATCCCATCCCATCCCTTCCCATCCCATCCCATCCCATCCCATCCCATCCCATCCCATCCCATCCCATCCCTTCCCATCCCATCCCATCCCATCCCAGGGATCCCATCCCATCCCATCCCATCCCATTGGATCCCATCCCATCCCAGGGATCCCCGCCCATCCCAGGGATCCCATCCCATCCCATCCAATCCCATCCCATCCCATCCCAGGGATCCCATCCCATCCCAAAGCATCCCATCCCACTCATTCCCATCCCATCCCATCCCATCCCATCCCATCCCATCCCAGGGATTGCATCCCATCCCAGGAATCCCATCCCAGGGATCCGATCCCAACCCTGGGATCCCATCCCATCCCAGGAATCCCATCCCAGGGATCCCATCCCATCCCAGGGATCCCATCCCAGGGATCCGATCCCAACCCTGGGATCCCATCCTATCCCAGGGATCCCGTCCCATCCCAGGGATCCCGTCCCATCCCAGGGATCGCATCCCAGGGATCACATCCCATCGCAGGGATCCAATACCAGGGATCCCATCCAATCTCAGGGATCCCATCCCATCCCATCCCATCCCATCCCATCCCATCCCATCCCATCCCATCCCATCCCATCCCATCCCATGGATCCCATCCCAACCCAGGGATGCCATCCCATCCCATGGATACCATCCCAACCCAGGGATCCCATCCCATCCCAGGGATCCCATCCCATCCCATCCCAGCCCATCCCACCCAATCCCATTCCAGTGATCCCATACGAGGGATCCCATCCCATCCCATTTCAGGGATCCCATCCATCCCTTCCCATCCCAGCCCAGGGATCCCATTCCCATCCAATCCCATCCCATCCCATCCCATCCCATCCAATCCCATCCCAGGGATCCCATCCCAGGCATGCCATCCCATCCCATCCCATCCCATCGCAGGGATCCCATCCCATCGTAGGGATCCCATCCCATCCCATCCCAGGGACCCCATCCCAGGGATCCCATTACATCCCAGGGATCCCATCCCATCACATCCCATCCCATCCCCTCCAATCCCATTCCATCGCATCCCATCACATCCCAGTGATCCCATCCCAGGGATCCCATCACATCTCAGGGATCCCATCCCGTCCCATTCCATCGCATCCCAGGGATCACATCCCATCCCATCCCGTCCCATCCCATCCCATCTCATCCCAGGGATCGCACCCCATCCCATCCCATCCCATCCCAGGGATCCCATCCCATCCCGTCCCATCCCATCCCATCCCAGAGATCCCATCCCCGGGACAACATCCCATCCCATCCCATCCCAGGGATACCATCCCATCCCAACCTATCCCATCCCATCCCGTGCCATCCCATCCCATCCCATCCCATCCCATCCCATGCCAGCCCATCCCAGAGATCCCATCCCATCGCCCGGATCCGATCCCAGGGATCCCATCCCATCGCAGGGATCCCATCCCATCCCATCACATCCCATCCCATGGATCCCATCCTATCCCATCTCATCCCATCCCATCCCATCCCATCCCATCCCATCCCATGGATCCCATCCCAACCCAGGGATCACATCCCATCCCATCCCAGGGATCCCATCCCATCCCATCCCATCCCATCCCATCCCATCCTACCCCTTCCCATCCCATCCGATCCCATCCCAGGTATCCCCTCCCATCCCAGGGATCCCATCCCATCCCATCCCATCCCATCCCATCCCATCCCATCCCATCCCATCCCATCCCATCAATCCCAGGGATCCCTTCCCAGGTATCCATCACATCCCAGGGATCCCATCCCAGGGATTCCATCCCATCCCAGGGATCCCATCCCATACGAGGGCTCGCATTCCAGGGATCCCAACCCAGGGATCCCATCCCATCCAATCCCAGGCATCCAATCCCATACCATCTCATCGCAGGGATCCCATCCCATCCCATCCCAGTGATCCCAGCCCATCCTATCCCAGCCAATCCCATCCCAGGGATCCCATACGAGGGTTCCCATCCCATCCCATTTCAGGGATCCCATCCATCCCTTCCCATCCCAGCCCAGGGATCCCATCCCATCCCATGCCATCCCAACCCATCCCATCCCATCCCATCCCATCCCATCCCATCCCATCCCATCCCATCCCATCCCATCCCATCCCATCCCATTCTAGCCAGTCCCATCCCATCCCATCGATCCCATTCCCATCCAATCCCATCCCATCCCATCCCATCGCAGGGATCCCATCCCATCGTAGGGATCCCATTCCATCCCATCCCAGGGATCCCATCGCAGGGATCCCATCCCATCCCATCCCATCCCATCCCATCCCATTCCATCCCATCCCATCCCATCCCATCCCATCCCATCCCATCCCATCCCATCCCAGGGATCCCATCCCATGCCATCCCAGCCCATGCCATCCCACCCCTTCCCATCCCATCCCAGGTATCCCATCCCATCCCATCCCATCCCATCCCAGGGATCCCATCCCAGGGATACCATCCCATCCCATCCCATCGCAGGGATCCCATCCCATCGCAGGGATCCCATCCCATCGCAGGGATCGCATCCCAGGGATCCCATCCCATGGCAGGGATCCCATCCCATCGCAGGGATCCCATCCCCGGGATCCCATCCCATCCCAGCGATCCCATCCCTGGGATCCCATCCCATCCCAGGGATCCCATCCCATCCCATCCCATCCCATCCCAACCCATCCCATCCCATCCCATCCCATCCCATCCCATCCCAGGGATCCCCTCCCATCCCAGGGATCCCATCCCATCCCATCCCATCAATCCCAGGGATCCCATCCCAGGTATCCATCCCATCCCAGGGATCCCATCCCAGGGATTCCATCCCATCCCAGGGATCCCATCCCATCCAATCCCAGGCATCCAATCCCATCCCATCTCATCGCAGGGATCCCATCCCACCCAATCCCATGCCAGGGATCCCATACGAGGGATCCCATCCCATCCCATCCCATCCCAGAGATCACATCTCATTCCAGGGATCCCATCCCAGGGATGCCATCCCAATCCTGGGATCCCATCCTATCCCAGGGATCCCATCCCATCCCATCCCAGGGATCACTTCCCAGGGATCCCATCCCAGGGATCCCATCCCATCCCATCCCATCCCATCCCATCCCATCCCATCCCATCCCACTGATCCCATCCCATCCCATTTCAGGGATCCCATCCATCCCTTCCCATCCCAGCCCAGGGATCCCATCCCATCCCATCCCATCCCATCCCATTCTAGCCAGTCCCATCCCATCCCATCGATCCCATTCCCATCCAATCCCATCCCATCCCATCCCATCACATCGAATCCCATCCCAGGGATCCCATCCCATCCCATCCCAGGGATCCCTTCCCAGGGATCCCATCCCAGGGATCCCATCCCATCCCATCCCATCCCATCCCATCCCATCCCATCCCATCCCATCCCATCCCATCCCACTGATCCCATCCCATCCCATCCCAGGGATCCCATCCCATCCCAACCTATCCCATCGCATCCCATCCCATCCCATTCCAGGGATCACATCTCATTCCAGGGATCCCATCCCAGGGATCCCATCCCATCCCAGGGATCCCATCCCATCCCATCCCATCCCATCCCATTCCATCCCATCCCATCACATCCCAGTGATCCCATCCCAGGGATCCCACCCCATATCAGGGATCCCATCCCATCCCATTCCATCCCATCGCAGGGATCCCATCCCAGGGATCCCATCCCATCCCAGGGATCCCATCCCATCCCATCACATCCCTTCCCATGGATCCCATCCTATCCCATCTCATCCCATCCCATCCCATCCTATCCCATCCCATCCCGTCCCATCCCAGGGGTCCCATCCCATCCCATCCCATCCCATCCCATCCCAGGGATCACATCTCATTCCAGGGATCCCATCCCAGGGATCCGATCCCAACCCTGGGATCCCATCCCATCCCAGGGATCCCATCCCATCCCATCCCAGGGATCCCATCGCAGGGATCCCATCCCATCACATCCCAGGGATCCCATCCCAGGGATTCCATCCCATCCCAGGGATCCCATCCCATACGAGGGATCGCATTCCAGGGATCCCAACCCAGGGATCCCATTCCATCCAATCCCAGGCATCCAATCCCATACCATCTCATCGCAGGGATCCCATCCCATCCCATCCCAGGGATCCCAGCCCATCCCATCCCACCCAATCCCATCCCAGGGATCCCATACGAGGGATCCCATCCCATCCCATTTCAGGGATCCCATCCATCCCTTCCCATCCCAGCCCAGGGATCCCATCCCATCCCATCCCATCCCATCCCATCCCATCCCATCCCATCCCATCCCATCCCATTCTAGCCAGTCCCATCCCATCCCATCGATCCCATTCCCATCCAATCCCATCCCATCCCATCACATCGAATCCCATCCCAGGGATCCCATCCCATCCCATCCCATCCCAGGGATCCCATCCCATGCCATCCCAGGGGTCCCATCCCATCCCATCCCATACCATCCCAGGGATCACATCTCATTCCAGGGATCCCATCCCAGGGATCCCATCCCAATCCTGGGATCCCATCCTATCCCAGGGATCCCATCCCATCCCATCCCAGGGATCCCTTCCCAGGGATCCCATCCCAGGGATCCCATCCCATCCCATCCCATCCCATCCCATCCCATCCCATCCCACTGATCCCATCCCATCCCATCCCAGGGATCCCATCCCATCCCAACCTATCCCATCGCATCCCATCCCATCCCATCCCATTCCAGGGATCACATCTCATTCCAGGGATCCCATCCCAGGGATCCCATCCCATCCCAGGGATCCCATCCCATCCCAGGGATCCCATCCCATCCCATCCCATCCCATCCCATCCCATCCCATCCCATCCCATTCCATCCCATCCCATCACATCCCAGTGATCCCATCCCAGGGATCCCACCCCATATCAGGGATCCCATCCCATCCCATTCCATCCCATCGCAGGGATCCCATCCCAGGGATCCCATCCCATCCCAGGGATCCCATCCCATCCCATCACATCCCTTCCCATGGATCCCATCCTATCCCATCTCATCCCATCCCATCCCATCCTATCCCATCCCATCCCGTCCCATCCCAGGGGTCCCATCCCATCCCATCCCATCCCATCCCATCCCAGGGATCACATCTCATTCCAGGGATCCCATCCCAGGGATCCGATCCCAACCCTGGGATCCCATCCCATCCCAGGGATCCCATCCCATCCCATCCCAGGGATCCCATCGAAGGGATCCGATCCCATCACATCCCAGGGATCCCATCCCAGGGATTCCATCCCATCCCAGGGATCCCATCCCATACGAGGGATCGCATTCCAGGCATCCCAACCCAGGGATCCCATTCCATCCCATCCCAGGCATCCAATCCCATACCATCTCATCGCAGGGATCCCATCCCATCCCATCCCAGGGATCCCAGCCCATCCCATCCCACCCAATCCCATCCCAGGGATCCCATACGAGGGATCCCATCCCATCCCATTTCAGGGATCCCATCCATCCCTTCCCATCCCAGCCCAGGGATCCCATCCCATCCCATCCCATCCCAACCCATCCCATCCCATCCCAACCCATCCGATCCCATCCCATCCCATCCCATCCCATCCCATCCCATCCCATCCCATCCCATCCCATTCTAGCCAGTCCCATCCCATCCCATCGATCCCATTCCCATCCAAACCCATCCCATCCCATCCCATCACATCGAATCCCATCCCAGGGATCCCATCCCATCCCATCCCAGGGATCCCATCCCATCCCATCCCATCCCAGGGGTCCCATCCCATCCCATCCCATCCCATCCCATCCCAGGGATCACATCTCATTCCAGGGATCCCATCCCAGGGATCCCATCCCAACCCTGGGATCCCATCCTATCCCAGGGATCCCATCCCATCCCAGGGATCCCTTCCCAGGGATCCCATCCCAGGGATCCCATCCCATCCCATCCCATGCCACTGATCCCATCCCATCCCATCCCATCCCATCCCATCCCAGGGATCCCATCCCATCCCAACCTATCCCATCGCATCCCATCCCATCCCATTCCAGGGATCACATCTCATTCCAGGGATCCCATCCCAGGGATCCCATCCCATCCCAGGGATCCCATCCCAGGGATCCGATCCCAACCCTGGGATCCCATCCTATCCCAGGGATCCCGTCCCATCCCAGGGCTCCCATCCCTGGGACCCCATCCCAGGAATCCCATCCCATCCAATTCCAGGAATCCCATCCCATCCAAGGGATCCCATCCCATCCCAGGGATCCCACCCCTTCCGAGGGATCCCATCCCAGGGGTCTAATCCCATCCCAGGGATCCCATCCCATCCCATCCCATCCCAGGGATCCCACCCAATCCCATCCCATCCCATCCCATCCCATCCCATCCCATCCCATCCCATCCCATCCCATCCCATTCTAGCCAGTCCCATCCCATCCCATCGATCCCATTCCCATCCAATCCCATCCCATCCCATCCCATCCCATCCCATCCCATCCCATCCCATCCCATCCCATCCCATCCCAGGGATCCCCTCCCATCCCAGGGATCCCATCCCATCCCATCCCATCCCATCCCATCCCATCCCATCCCAGGGATCCCATCCCATCCCATCCCAGGGATCCCACCCCATCCCATCCCAGCCCATCCCACCCAATCCCATTCCAGTGATCCCATACAAGGGATCCCATCCCATCCCATTTCAGGGATCCCATCCATCCCTTCCCATCCCAGCCCAGGGATCCCATCCCATCCCATCCCATCCCATCCCATCCCATCCCATCCCATTCTAGCCAGTCCCATCCCATCCCATCGATCCCATTCCCATCCAATCCCATCCCATCCCATCCAATCCCATCCCAGGGATCCCATCCCAGGCATGCCATCCCATCCCATCCCATCCCATCGCAGGGATCCCATCCCATCGTAGGGATCCCATCCCATCCCATCCCATCCCAGGGACCCCATCCCAGGCATCCCATTACATCCCAGGGATCCCATCCCATCACATCCCATCCCATCCCCTCCAATCCCATTCCATCCCATCCCATCACATCCCAGTGATCACATCCCAGGGATCCCATCCCATCTCAGGGATCCCATCCCATCCCATTCCATCGCATCCCAGGGATCACATCCCATCCCGTCCCATCCCATCCCATCTCATCCCAGGGATCGCACCCCATCCCATCCCATCCCAGGGATCCCATCCCATCCCGTCCCATCCCATCCCATCCCAGAGATCCCATCCCCGGGACAACATCCCATCCCATCCCATCCCAGGGATACCATCCCATCCCAACCTATCCCATCCCATCCCGTCCCATCCCATCCCATCCCATCCCATCCCATCCCATCCCATCCCATCCCATGCCAGCCCATCCCAGGAATCCCATCCCATCGCCCGGATCCCATCCCAGGGATCCCATCCCATCCCAGGGATCCCATCCCATCCCATCACATCCCATCCCATGGATCCCATCCTATCCCATCTCATCCCATCCCATCCCATCCCATCCCATCCCATCCCATCCCATCCCATCCCATGGATCCCATCCCAACCCAGGGATCCCATCCCATCCCATCCCAGGGATCCCATCCCATCCCATCCCATCCCATCCTACCCCTTCCCATCCCATCCGATCCCATCCCAGGGATCCCCTCCCATCCCAGGGATCCCATCCCATCCCATCCCATCCCATCCTATCCCATCCCATCCCATCAATCCCAGGGATCCCATCCCAGGGATTCCATCCCATCCCAGGGATCCCATCCCATACGAGGGATCGCATTCCAGGGATCCCAACCCAGGGATCCCATTCCATCCAATCCCAGGCATCCAATCCCATACCATCTCATCGCAGGGATCCCATCCCATCCCATCCCAGGGATCCCAGCCCATCCCATCCCACCCAATCCCATCCCAGGGATCCCATACGAGGGATCCCATCCCATCCCATTTCAGGGATCCCATCCATCCCTTCCCATCCCAGCCCAGGGATCCCATCCCATCCCATCCCATCCCATCCCATTCTAGCCAGTCCCATCCCATCCCATCGATCCCATTCCCATCCAATCCCATCCCATCCCATCCCATCACATCGAATCCCATCCCAGGGATCCCATCCCATCCCATCCCAGGGATCCCATCCCATCCCATCCCAGGGGTCCCATCCCATCCCATCCCATCCCATCCCATCCCAGGCATCACATCTCATTCCAGGGATCCCATCCCAGGGATCCCATCCCAATCCTGGGATCCCATCCTATCCCAGGGATCCCATCCCATCCCATCCCAGGGATCCCTTCCCAGGGATCCCATCCCAGGGATCCCATCCCATCCCATCCCATCCCATCCCATCCCATCCCATCCCATCCCACTGATCCCATCCCATCCCATCCTAGGGATCCCATCCCATCCCAACCTATCCCATCGCATCCCATCCCATCCCATTCCAGGGATCACATCTCATTCCAGGGATCCCATCCCAGGGATCCCATCCCATCCCAGGGATCCCATCCCATCCCATCCCATCCCATCCCATTCCATCCCATCCCATCACATAACAGTGATCCCATCCCAGGGATCCCACCCCATATCAGGGATCCCATCCCATCCCATTCCATCCCATCGCAGGGATCCCATCCCAGGGATCCCATCCCATCCCAGGGATCCCATCCCATCCCATCACATCCCTTCCCATGGATCCCATCCTATCCCATCTCATCCCATCCCATCCCATCCTATCCCATCCCATCCCGTCCCATCCCAGGGGTCCCATCCCATCCCATCCCATCCCATCCCATCCCATCCCAGGGATCACATCTCATTCCAGGGATCCCATCCCAGGGATCCGATCCCAACCCTGGGATCCCATCCCATCCCAGGGATCCCATCCCATCCCATCCCAGGGATCCCATCGCAGGGATCCCATCCCATCCCATCCCATCCCATTCCATCCCATCCCATCCCATCCCATCCCATCCCATCCCATCCCATCCCATCCCATCCCATCCCATCCCATCCCAGGGATCCCATCCCATGCCATCCCATCCCATGCCATCCCATCCCCTCCCATCCCATCCCAGGTATCCCATCCCATCCCATCTCTTCCCAGGGATCGCATCCCCTCCCATCCCAGGGATCCCATCCCATCCCGTCCCATCCCAGGGATCCCGTCCCAGGGATACCATCCCATCCCATCCCATCGCAGGGATCCCATCCCATTGCAGGGATCCCATCCCATCGCAGGGATCGCATCCCAGGGATCACATCCCATCGCAGGCATCCAATACCAGGGATCCCATCCAATCTCAGGGATCCCATCCCATCCCATCCCATCCCATCCCATCCCATCCCATCCCATCCCATCCCATCCCATCCCATGGATCCCATCCCATCCCATGGATACCATCCCAACCCAGGGATCCCATCCCATCCCAGGGATCCCATCCCATCCCTTCCCATCCCATCCCATCCCATCCCATCCCATCCCATCCCATCCCATCCCATCCCATCCCTTCCCATCCCATCCCATCCCATCCCAGGGATCCCATCCCATCCCATCCCACCCCATTGGATCCCATCCCATCCCAGGGATCCCCGCCCATCCCAGGGATCCCATCCCATCCCATCCAATCCCATCCCATCCCATCCCAGGGATCCCATCCCATCCCAAAGCATCCCATCCCACTCATTCCCATCCCATCCCATCCCATCCCATCCCATCCCAGGGATTGCATCCCATCCCAGGAATCCCATCCCAGGGATCCGATCCCAACCCTGGGATCCCATCCCATCCCAGGAATCCCATCCCAGGGATCCCATCCCATCCCAGGGATCCCATCCCAGGGATCCGATCCCAACCCTGGGATCCCATCCTATCCCAGGGATCCCGTCCCATCCCAGGGATCCCGTCCCATCCCAGGGATCGCATCCCAGGGATCACATCCCATCGCAGGGATCCAATACCAGGGATCCCATCCAATCTCAGGGATCCCATCCCATCCCATCCCATCCCATCCCATCCCATCCCATCCCATGGATCCCATCCCAACCCAGGGATGCCATCCCATCCCATGGATACCATCCCAACCCAGGGATCCCATCCCATCCCAGGGATCCCATCCCATCCCATCCCAGCCCATCCCACCCAATCCCATTCCAGTGATCCCATACGAGGGATCCCATCCCATCCCATTTCAGGGATCCCATCCATCCCTTCCCATCCCAGCCCAGGGATCCCATTCCCATCCAATCCCATCCCATCCCATCCCATCCCATCCCATCCCATCCCATCCCATCCCATCCCATTCTAGCCAGTCCCATCCCATCCCATCGATCCCATTCCCATCCAATCCCATCCCATCCCATCCCATCCCATCCCATCCCATCCCATCCCATCCCATCCCATCCCATCCCAGGGATCCCCTCCCATCCCAGGGATCCCATCCCATCCCATCCCATCCCATCCCATCCCATCCCATCCCAGGGATCCCATCCCATCCCATCCCAGGGATCCCACCCCATCCCATCCCAGCCCATCCCACCCAATCCCATTCCAGTGATCCCATACAAGGGATCCCATCCCATCCCATTTCAGGGATCCCATCCATCCCTTCCCATCCCAGCCCAGGGATCCCATCCCATCCCATCCCATCCCATCCCATCCCATCCCATCCCATCCCATTCTAGCCAGTCCCATCCCATCCCATCGATCCCATTCCCATCCAATCCCATCCCATCCCATCCAATCCCATCCCAGGGATCCCATCCCAGGCATGCCATCCCATCCCATCCCATCCCATCGCAGGGATCCCATCCCATCGTAGGGATCCCATCCCATCCCATCCCATCCCAGGGACCCCATCCCAGGCATCCCATTACATCCCAGGGATCCCATCCCATCACATCCCATCCCATCCCCTCCAATCCCATTCCATCCCATCCCATCACATCCCAGTGATCACATCCCAGGGATCCCATCCCATCTCAGGGATCCCATCCCATCCCATTCCATCGCATCCCAGGGATCACATCCCATGCCATCCCATCCCATGCCATCCCATCCCCTCCCATCCCATCCCAGGTATCCCATCCCATCCCATCTCTTCCCAGGGATCGCATCCCCTCCCATCCCAGGGATCCCATCCCATCCCGTCCCATCCCAGGGATCCCGTCCCAGGGATACCATCCCATCCCATCCCATCGCAGGGATCCCATCCCATTGCAGGGATCCCATCCCATCGCAGGGATCGCATCCCAGGGATCACATCCCATCGCAGGCATCCAATACCAGGGATCCCATCCAATCTCAGGGATCCCATCCCATCCCATCCCATCCCATCCCATCCCATCCCATCCCATCCCATCCCATGGATCCCATCCCATCCCATGGATACCATCCCAACCCAGGGATCCCATCCCATCCCAGGGATCCCATCCCATCCCTTCCCATCCCATCCCATCCCATCCCATCCCATCCCATCCCATCCCATCCCATCCCATCCCATCCCTTCCCATCCCATCCCATCCCATCCCAGGGATCCCATCCCATCCCATCCCACCCCATTGGATCCCATCCCATCCCAGGGATCCCCGCCCATCCCAGGGATCCCATCCCATCCCATCCAATCCCATCCCATCCCATCCCAGGGATCCCATCCCATCCCAAAGCATCCCATCCCACTCATTCCCATCCCATCCCATCCCATCCCATCCCATCCCAGGGATTGCATCCCATCCCAGGAATCCCATCCCAGGGATCCGATCCCAACCCTGGGATCCCATCCCATCCCAGGAATCCCATCCCAGGGATCCCATCCCATCCCAGGGATCCCATCCCAGGGATCCGATCCCAACCCTGGGATCCCATCCTATCCCAGGGATCCCGTCCCATCCCAGGGATCCCGTCCCATCCCAGGGATCGCATCCCAGGGATCACATCCCATCGCAGGGATCCAATACCAGGGATCCCATCCAATCTCAGGGATCCCATCCCATCCCATCCCATCCCATCCCATCCCATCCCATCCCATGGATCCCATCCCAACCCAGGGATGCCATCCCATCCCATGGATACCATCCCAACCCAGGGATCCCATCCCATCCCAGGGATCCCATCCCATCCCATCCCAGCCCATCCCACCCAATCCCATTCCAGTGATCCCATACGAGGGATCCCATCCCATCCCATTTCAGGGATCCCATCCATCCCTTCCCATCCCAGCCCAGGGATCCCATTCCCATCCAATCCCATCCCATCCCATCCCATCCCATCCCATCCCATCCCATCCCATCCCATTCTAGCCAGTCCCATCCCATCCCATCGATCCCATTCCCATCCAATCCCATCCCATCCCATCCCATCCCATCCCATGGATCCCATCCCAACCCAGGGATGCCATCCCATCCCATGGATACCATCCCAACCCAGGGATCCCATCCCATCCCAGGGATCCCATCCCATCCCATCCCAGCCCATCCCACCCAATCCCATTCCAGTGATCCCATACGAGGGATCCCATCCCATCCCATTTCAGGGATCCCATCCATCCCTTCCCATCCCAGCCCAGGGATCCCATTCCCATCCAATCCCATCCCATCCCATCCCATCCCATCCCATCCCATCCCATCCCATCCCATTCTAGCCAGTCCCATCCCATCCCATCGATCCCATTCCCATCCAATCCCATCCCATCCCATTTCAGGGATCCCATCCATCCCTTCCCATCCCAGCCCAGGGATCCCATTCCCATCCAATCCCATCCCATCCCATCCCATCCCATCCCATCCCATCCCATCCCATCCCATTCTAGCCAGTCCCATCCCATCCCATCCCATCCCATCCCATGGATCCCATCCCAACCCAGGGATGCCATCCCATCCCATGGATACCATCCCAACCCAGGGATCCCATCCCATCCCAGGGATCCCATCCCATCCCATCCCAGCCCATCCCACCCAATCCCATTCCAGTGATCCCATACGAGGGATCCCATCCCATCCCATTTCAGGGATCCCATCCATCCCTTCCCATCCCAGCCCAGGGATCCCATTCCCATCCAATCCCATCCCATCCCATCCCATCCCATCCCATCCCATCCC
This sequence comes from Sturnus vulgaris, assembly GCF_052056855.1. Lineage (NCBI taxonomy): Eukaryota > Metazoa > Chordata > Aves > Passeriformes > Sturnidae > Sturnus > Sturnus vulgaris. The sequence continues at coordinate 68,745,954 of NC_142282.1, forward strand.
ATCCCATTCTAGCCAGTCCCATCCCATCCCATCGATCCCATTCCCATCCAATCCCATCCCATCCCATTTCAGGGATCCCATCCATCCCTTCCCATCCCAGCCCAGGGATCCCATTCCCATCCAATCCCATCCCATCCCATCCCATCCCATCCCATCCCATCCCATCCCATTCTAGCCAGTCCCATCCCATCCCATCGATCCCATTCCCATCCAATCCCATCCCATCCCATCCCATCCCATCCCATGGATCCCATCCCAACCCAGGGATGCCATCCCATCCCATGGATACCATCCCAACCCAGGGATCCCATCCCATCCCAGGGATCCCATCCCATCCCATCCCAGCCCATCCCACCCAATCCCATTCCAGTGATCCCATACGAGGGATCCCATCCCATCCCATTTCAGGGATCCCATCCATCCCTTCCCATCCCAGCCCAGGGATCCCATTCCCATCCAATCCCATCCCATCCCATCCCATCCCATCCCATCCAATCCCATCCCAGGGATCCCATCCCAGGCATGCCATCCCATCCCATCCCATCCCATCGCAGGGATCCCATCCCATCGTAGGGATCCCATCCCATCCCATCCCAGGGACCCCATCCCAGGGATCCCATTACATCCCAGGGATCCCATCCCATCACATCCCATCCCATCCCCTCCAATCCCATTCCATCGCATCCCATCACATCCCAGTGATCCCATCCCAGGGATCCCATCACATCTCAGGGATCCCATCCCGTCCCATTCCATCGCATCCCAGGGATCACATCCCATCCCATCCCGTCCCATCCCATCCCATCTCATCCCAGGGATCGCACCCCATCCCATCCCATCCCAGGGATCCCATCCCATCCCGTCCCATCCCATCCCATCCCAGAGATCCCATCCCCGGGACAACATCCCATCCCATCCCATCCCAGGGATACCATCCCATCCCAACCTATCCCATCCCATCCCGTGCCATCCCATCCCATCCCATCCCATCCCATCCCATCCCATGCCAGCCCATCCCAGAGATCCCATCCCATCGCCCGGATCCGATCCCAGGGATCCCATCCCATCCCAGGGATCCCATCCCATCCCATCACATCCCATCCCATGGATCCCATCCTATCCCATCTCATCCCATCCCATCCCATCCCATCCCATCCCATCCCATGGATCCCATCCCAACCCAGGGATCACATCCCATCCCATCCCAGGGATCCCATCCCATCCCATCCCATCCCATCCCATCCCATCCTACCCCTTCCCATCCCATCCGATCCCATCCCAGGTATCCCCTCCCATCCCAGGGATCCCATCCCATCCCATCCCATCCCATCCCATCCCATCCCATCCCATCCCATCCCATCAATCCCAGGGATCCCTTCCCAGGTATCCATCACATCCCAGGGATCCCATCCCAGGGATTCCATCCCATCCCAGGGATCCCATCCCATACGAGGGCTCGCATTCCAGGGATCCCAACCCAGGGATCCCATCCCATCCAATCCCAGGCATCCAATCCCATACCATCTCATCGCAGGGATCCCATCCCATCCCATCCCAGTGAACCCAGCCCATCCTATCCCAGCCAATCCCATCCCAGGGATCCCATACGAGGGTTCCCATCCCATCCCATTTCAGGGATCCCATCCATCCCTTCCCATCCCAGCCCAGGGATCCCATCCCATCCCATGCCATCCCAACCCATCCCATCCCATCCCATCCCATCCCATCCCATCCCATCCCATCCCATCCCATCCCATTCTAGCCAGTCCCATCCCATCCCATCGATCCCATTCCCATCCAATCCCATCCCATCCCATCCCATCGCAGGGATCCCATCCCATCGTAGGGATCCCATTCCATCCCATCCCAGGGATCCCATCGCAGGGATCCCATCCCATCCCATCCCATCCCATCCCATCCCATCCCATCCCATCCCATTCCATCCCAGTGATCCCATCCCAGGGATCCCATCCCATCTCAGGGATCCCATCCCATCCCATTCCATCCCATCCCAGGGTTCACATCCCATCCCATCTCAGGGATCCCATCCCATCCCATCTCATCCCAGGGATCGCACCCCATCCCATCCCAGGGATCTCATCCCATCCCAACCTATCCCATCCCGTCCCGTCCCATCCCATCCCATCCCATCCCATCCCAGCCCATCCCAGAGATCCCATCCCATAGCCCGGATCCCATCCCAGGGATCCCATCCCATCCCAGGGATCCCATCCCTGGGATCCCAAACCATCCCATCACATCCCATCCCATGGATCCCATCCTATCCCATCTCATCCCATCCCATCCCATCCCATCCCATCCGATCCCATCCCATCCCTTCCCATCCCATCCCATCCCATCCCATCCCATCCCATCCCATCCCATCCCAGGGATCCCCTCCCATCCCAGGGATCCCATCCCATCCCATCGCATCCCATCCCATCCCATCCCATCGAATCAATCCCAGGGATCCCATCCCAGGTATCCCATGCCATCCCATCCCAGGGATCCCATCCCAGGGATTCCATCCCATCCCAGGGATTCCATCTCATACGAGGGATCACATTCCAGGGATCCCAACCCAGGGATCCCATCTCATACGAGGGATCACATTCCAGGGATCCCAACCCAGGGATCCCATCCTATCCTATCCCAGGCCTCCAATCCCATCCCATCTCATTGCAGGGATCCCATCCCATCCCATCCCATCCCATCCCATCCCATCCCATCCCATCCCATCCCATCCCATCCCATCCCATCCCATCGATCCCATTCCCATCCAATCCCATCCCAACCCATGCCATCCAATCCCATCCCAGGGATCCCATCCCATCCTAGGGATCCCTTCCCATCCCATCCCAGGGACCCCATCCCAGGGATCCCATCCCATCCCAGGGATCCCATCCCATCCCATCCCATCCCATCCCATCCCATCCCATCCCATCCCATCCCATCCCATTCCATCCCAGTGATCCCATACGAGGGATCCCATCCCCTCTCAGGGATCCCATCCCATCCCATTCCATCCCATCCCAGGGTTCACATCCCATCCCATCTCAGGGATCCCATCCCATCCCATCTCATCCCAGGGATCGCACCCCATCCCATCCCAGGGATCCCATCCCATCCCAACCTATCCCATCCCGTCCCGTCCCATCCCATCCCATCCCATCCCATCCCATCCCATCCCAGCCCATCCCAGAGATCCCATCCCATCGCCCGGATCCCATCCCAGGGATCCCATCCCATCCCAGGGATCCCATCCCAGGGATCCCAAACCACCCCATCACATCCCATCCCATGGATCCCATCCTATCCCATCTCATCCCATCCCATCCCATCCCATCCCATCCCATCCCATCCCAGGGATCCCCTCCCATCCCAGGGATCCCATCCCATCCCATCCCAGGCCTCCAATCCCATCCCATCTCATCGCAGGGATCCCATCCCATCCCATCCCATCCCATCCCATCCCATCCCAGGGATCCCATCCCATCCCATCCCAGGGATCCCACCCCATCCAATCCCAGCCCATCCCACCCAATCCCATTCCAGTGATCCCATACGAGGGATCCCATCCCATCCCATTTCAGGGATCCCATCCATCCCTTCCCATCCCAGCCCAGGGATCCCATCCCATCCCATCCCATCCCATCCCAGGGATCCCATCCCAGGGATTCCATCCCATCCCAGGGATCCCATCTCATACGAGGGATCACATTCCAGGGATCCCAACCCAGGGATCCCATCCCATCCAATCCCAGGCCTCCAATCCCATCCCATCTCATCGCAGGGATCCCATCCCATCCCATCCCATCCCATCCCATCCCAGGGATCCCATCCCATCCCATCCCAGGGATCCCACCCCATCCAATCCCAGCCCATCCCACCCAATCCCATTCCAGTGATCCCATATGAGGGATCCCATCCCATCCCATTTCAGGGATCCCATCCATCCCTTCCCATCCCAGCCCAGGGATCCCATCCCATCCCATCCCATCCCATCCCATCCCATCCCATCCCATCCCATTCTAGCCAGTCCCATCCCATCCCATCGATCCCATTCCCATCCAATCCCATCCCATCCCATCCCATCCAATCCCATCCCAGGGATCCCATCCCAGGCATGCCATCCCATCCCATCCCATCCCATCGCAGGGATCCCATCCCATCGTAGGGATCCCATCCCATCCCATCCCAGGGACCCCATCCCAGGGATCCCATTACATCCCAGGGATCCCATCCCATCACATCCCATCCCATCCCCTCCAATCCCATTCCATCCCATCCCATCACATCCCAGTGATCCCATCCCAGGGATCCCATCCCATCTCAGGGATCCCATCCCATTCCATCGCATCCCAGGGATCACATCCCATCCCATCCCGTCCCATCCCATCCCATCCCATCTCATCCCAGGGATCGCACCCCATCCCATCCCATCCCAGGGATCCCATCCCATCCCGTCCCATCCCATCCCATCCCAGAGATCCCATCCCCGGGACAACATCCCATCCCATCCCATCCCAGGGATACCATCCCATCCCAACCTATCCCATCCCATCCCGTCCCATCCCATCCCATCCCATCCCATCCCATCCCATCCCATGCCAGCCCATCCCAGAAATCCCATCCCATCGCCCGGATCCCATCCCAGGGATCCCATCCCATCCCAGGGATCCCATCCCATCCCATCCCATCCCATCCCATCCCATCCCATCCCATCCCATGGATCCCATCCCAACCCAGGGATCCCATCCCATCCCATCCCAGGGATCCCATCCCATCCCGTCCCATCCCATCCTACCCCTTCCCATCCCATCCGATCCCATCCCAGGGATCCCCTCCCATCCCAGGGATCCCATCCCAGGGATTCCATCCCATCCCAGGGATCCCATCCCATACGAGGGATCGCATTCCAGGGATCCCAACCCAGCGATCCCATTCCATCCAATCCCAGGCATCCAATCCCATACCATCTCATGGCAGGGATCCCATCCCATCCCATCCCAGGGATCCCAGCCCATCCCATCCCACCCAATCCCATCCCAGGGATCCCATACGAGGGATCCCATCCCATCCCATTTCAGGGATCCCATCCATCCCTTCCCATCCCATCCCAGGGATCCCATCCCATCCCATCCCATCCCATCCCATCCCATCCCATCCCATCCCATCCCATCCCACTGATCCCATCCCATCCCATCCCAGGGATCCCATCCCATCCCAACCTATCCCATCGCATCCCATCCCATCCCATTCCAGGGATCACATCTCATTCCAGGGATCCCATCCCAGGGATCCCATCCCATCCCAGGGATCCCATCCCATCCCATCCCATCCCATCCCATTCCATCCCATCCCATCACATCCCAGTGATCCCATCCCAGGGATCCCACCCCATATCAGGGATCCCATCCCATCCCATTCCATCCCATCGCAGGGATCCCATCCCAGGGATCCCATCCCATCCCAGGGATCCCATCCCATCCCATCACATCCCTTCCCATGGATCCCATCCTATCCCATCTCATCCCATCCCATCCCATCCCATCCCATCCCATCCCATCCCATCCCATCCCATCCCATCTCATCCCAGGGATCACATCTCATTCCAGGGATCCCATCCCAGGGATCCGATCCCAACCCTGGGATCCCATCCCATCCCAGGGATCCCATCCCATCCCATCCCAGGGATCCCATCGCAGGGATCCCATCCCATCCCATCCCATCCCATTCCATCCCATCCCATCCCATCCCATCCCATCCCATCCCAGGGATCCCATCCCATGCCATCCCATCCCATGCCATCCCATCACCTCCCATCCCATCCCAGGTATCCCATCCCATCCCATCTCTTCCCAGGGATCGCATCCCCTCCCATCCCAGGGATCCCATCCCATCCCATCCCATCCCATCCCAGGGATCCCATCCCAGGGATACCATCCCATCCCATCCCATCGCAGGGATCCCATCCCATCGCAGGGATCCCATCCCATCGCAGGGATCGCATCCCAGGGATCACATCCCATCGCAGGCATCCAATACCAGGGATCCCATCCAATCTCAGGGATCCCATCCCATCCCATCCCATCCCATCCCATCCCATCCCATCCCATCCCATCCCATCCCATCCCATCCCATCCCATGGATCCCATCCCAACCCAGGGATGCCATCCCATCCCATGGATACCATCCCAACCCAGGGATCCCATCCCATCCCAGGGATCCCATCCCATCCCTTCCCATCCCATCCCATCCCATCCCATCCCATCCCATCCCATCCCATCCCATCCCAGGGATCCCATCCCATCCCATCCCATCCCATTGGATCCCATTCCATCCCAGGGATCCCCGCCCATCCCAGGGATCCCATCCCATCCCATCCAATCCCATCCCATCCCATGCCAGGGATCCCATCCCATCCCATCCCATCCCATCCCATCCCATCCCATCCCATCCCAGGGGTCCCATCCCATCCCATCCCATCCCATCCCAGGGATTGCAACCCATCCCAGGAATCCCATCCCAGGGATCCGATCCCAACCCTGGGATCCCATCCCATCCCAGGAATCCCATCCCAGGGATCCCATCCCATCCCAGGGATCCCATCCCAGGGATCCGATCCCAACCCTGGGATCCCATCCTATCCCAGGGATCCCGTCCCATCCCAGGGATCCCGTCCCATCCCAGGGATCGCATCCCAGGGATCACATCCCATCGCAGGGATCCAATACCAGGGATCCCATCCAATCTCAGGGATCCCATCCCATCCCATCCCATCCCATCCCATCCCATCCCATCCCATCCCATCCCATCCCATCCCATCCCATCCCATCCCATGGATCCCATCCCAACCCAGGGATGCCATCCCATCCCATGGATACCATCCCAACCCAGGGATCCCATCCCATCCCAGGGATCCCATCCCATCCCATCCCAGCCCATCCCACCCAATCCCATTCCAGTGATCCCATACGAGGGATCCCATCCCATCCCATTTCAGGGATCCCATCCATCCCTTCCCATCCCTGGCCAGGGATCCCATCCCATCCCATCCCATCCCATCCCATCCCATTCTAGCCAGTCCCATCCCATCCCATCGATCCCATTCCCATCCAATCCCATCCCATCCCATCCCATCCCATCCCATCCCATCCCATCCAATCCCATCCCAGGGATCCCATCCCAGGCATGCCATCCCATCCCATCCCATCCCATCGCAGGGATCCCATCCCATCGTAGGGATCCCATCCCATCCCAGGGACCCCATCCCAGGGATCCCATTACATCCCAGGGATCCCATCCCATCACATCCCATCCCATCCCCTCCAATCCCATTCCATCGCATCCCATCACATCCCAGTGATCCCATCCCAGGGATCCCATCACATCTCAGGGATCCCATCCCATCCCATTCCATCGCATCCCAGGGATCACATCCCATCCCATCCCGTCCCATCCCATCCCATCTCATCCCAGGGATCGCACCCCATCCCATCCCATCCCAGGGATCCCATCCCATCCCGTCCCATCCCATCCCATCCCAGAGATCCCATCCCCGGGACAACATCCCATCCCATCCCATCCCAGGGATACCATCCCATCCCAACCTATCCCATCCCATCCCGTGCCATCCCATCCCATCCCATCCCATCCCATCCCATCCCATGCCAGCCCATCCCAGAGATCCCATCCCATCGCCCGGATCCGATCCCAGGGATCCCATCCCATCTCAGGGATCCCATCCCAATCCATCGCATCCCAGGGATCACATCCCATCCCATCCCGTCCCATCCCATCCCATCCCATCTCATCCCAGGGATCGCACCCCATCCCATCCCATCCCAGGGATCCCATCCCATCCCGTCCCATCCCATCCCATCCCAGAGATCCCATCCCCGGGACAACATCCCATCCCATCCCATCCCAGGGATACCATCCCATCCCAACCTATCCCATCCCATCCCATCCCATCCCATCCCATCCCATCCCATCCCATCCCATGCCAGCCCATCCCAGAAATCCCATCCCATCGCCCGGATCCCATCCCAGGGATCCCATCCCATCCCAGGGATCCCATCCCATCCCATCCCATCCCATCCCATCCCATCCCATCCCATCCCATCCCATCCCATCCCATCCCATGGATCCCATCCCAACCCAGGGATCCCATCCCATCCCATCCCAGGGATCCCATCCCATCCCGTCCCATCCCATCCTACCCCTTCCCATCCCATCCGATCCCATCCCAGGGATCCCCTCCCATCCCAGGGATCCCATCCCAGGGATTCCATCCCATCCCAGGGATCCCATCCCATACGAGGGATCGCATTCCAGGGATCCCAACCCAGGGATCCCATTCCATCCAATCCCAGGCATCCAATCCCATACCATCTCATCGCAGGGATCCCATCCCATCCCATCCCAGGGATCCCAGCCCATCCCATCCCACCCAATCCCATCCCAGGGATCCCATACGAGGGATCCCATCCCATCCCATTTCAGGGATCCCATCCATCCCTTCCCATCCCATCCCAGGGATCCCATCCCATCCCATCCCATCCCATCCCATCCCATCCCATCCCATCCCATCCCATCCCACTGATCCCATCCCATCCCATCCCAGGGATCCCATCCCATCCCAACCTATCCCATCGCATCCCATCCCATCCCATTCCAGGGATCACATCTCATTCCAGGGATCCCATCCCAGGGATCCCATCCCATCCCAGGGATCCCATCCCATCCCATCCCATCCCATTCCATCCCATCCCATCACATCCCAGTGATCCCATCCCAGGGATCCCACCCCATATCAGGGATCCCATCCCATCCCATTCCATCCCATCGCAGGGATCCCATCCCAGGGATCCCATCCCATCCCAGGGATCCCATCCCATCCCATCACATCCCTTCCCATGGATCCCATCCTATCCCATCTCATCCCATCCCATCCTATCCCATCCCATCCCATCCCATCCCAGGGGTCCCATCCCATCCCATCCCATCCCATCCCATCCCATCCCATCCCATCCCAGGGATCACATCTCATTCCAGGGATCCCATCCCAGGGATCCGATCCCAACCCTGGGATCCCATCCCATCCCAGGGATCCCATCCCATCCCATCCGAGGGATCCCATCGCAGGGATCCCATCCCATCCCATCCCATCCCATTCCATCCCATCCCATCCCATCCCATCCCATCCCATCCCATCCCAGGGATCCCATCCCATGCCATCCCATCCCATGCCATCCCATCCCCTCCCATCCCATCCCAGGTATCCCATCCCATCCCATCTCTTCCCAGGGATCGCATCCCCTCCCATCCCAGGGATCCCATCCCATCCCATCCCATCCCATCCCAGGGATCCCATCCCAGGGATACCATCCCATCCCATCCCATCGCAGGGATCCCATCCCATCGCAGGGATCCCATCCCATCGCAGGGATCGCATCCCAGGGATCACATCCCATCGCAGGCATCCAATACCAGGGATCCCATCCAATCTCAGGGATCCCATCCCATCCCATCCCATCCCATCCCATCCCATCCCATCCCATCCCATCCCATCCCATACCATCCCATCCCATGGATCCCATCCCAACCCAGGGATGCCATCCCATCCCATGGATACCATCCCAACCCAGGGATCCCATCCCATCCCAGGGATCCCATCCCATCCCTTCCCATCCCATCCCATCCCATCCCATCCCATCCCATCCCATCCCATCCCATCCCATCCCAGGGATCCCATCCCATCCCATCCCATCCCATCCCAGGGATCCCATCCCATCCCATCCCATCCCATTGGATCCCATCCCATCCCAGGGATCCCCGCCCATCCCAGGGATCCCATCCCATCCCATCCAATCCCATCCCATCCCATGCCAGGGATCCCATCCCATCCCATCCCATCCCATCCCATCCCAGGGGTCCCATCCCATCCCATCCCATCCCATCCCATCCCATCCCAGGGATTGCAACCCATCCCAGGAATCCCATCCCAGGGATCCGATCCCAACCCTGGGATCCCATCCCATCCCAGGAATCCCATCCCAGGGATCCCATCCCATCCCAGGGATCCCATCCCAGGGATCCGATCCCAACCCTGGGATCCCATCCTATCCCAGGGATCCCGTCCCATCCCAGGGATCCCGTCCCATCCCAGGGATCGCATCCCAGGGATCACATCCCATCGCAGGGATCCAATACCAGGGATCCCATCCAATCTCAGGGATCCCATCCCATCCCATCCCATCCCATCCCATCCCATCCCATCCCATGGATCCCATCCCAACCCAGGGATGCCATCCCATCCCATGGATACCATCCCAACCCAGGGATCCCATCCCATCCCAGGGATCCCATCCCATCCCATCCCAGCCCATCCCACCCAATCCCATTCCAGTGATCCCATACGAGGGATCCCATCCCATCCCATTTCAGGGATCCCATCCATCCCTTCCCATCCCTGGCCAGGGATCCCATCCCATCCCATCCCATCCCATCCCATTCTAGCCAGTCCCATCCCATCCCATCGATCCCATTCCCATCCAATCCCATCCCATCCCATCCCATCCCATCCCATCCAATCCCATCCCAGGGATCCCATCCCAGGCATGCCATCCCATCCCATCCCATCCCATCGCAGGGATCCCATCCCATCGTAGGGATCCCATCCCATCCCAGGGACCCCATCCCAGGGATCCCATTACATCCCAGGGATCCCATCCCATCACATCCCATCCCATCCCCTCCAATCCCATTCCATCGCATCCCATCACATCCCAGTGATCCCATCCCAGGGATCCCATCACATCTCAGGGATCCCATCCCATCCCATTCCATCGCATCCCAGGGATCACATCCCATCCCATCCCGTCCCATCCCATCCCATCTCATCCCAGGGATCGCACCCCATCCCATCCCATCCCAGGGATCCCATCCCATCCCGTCCCATCCCATCCCATCCCAGAGATCCCATCCCCGGGACAACATCCCATCCCATCCCATCCCAGGGATACCATCCCATCCCAACCTATCCCATCCCATCCCGTGCCATCCCATCCCATCCCATCCCATCCCATGCCAGCCCATCCCAGAGATCCCATCCCATCGCCCGGATCCGATCCCAGGGATCCCATCCCATCCCAGGGATCCCATCCTATTCCATCTCATCCCATCCCATCCCATCCCATCCCATCCCATCCCATCCCATCCCATCCCATCCCATGGATCCCATCCCAACCCAGGGATCCCATCCCATCCCATCCCAGGGATCCCATCCCATCCCATCCCATCCCATCCCATCCCATCCTACCCCTTCCCATCCCATCCGATCCCATCCCAGGGATCCCCTCCCATCCCAGGGATCCCATCCCATCCCATCCCATCCAATCCCATCCCATCAATCCCAGGGATCCCTTCCCAGGTATCCATCACATCCCAGGGATCCCATCCCAGGGATTCCATCCCATCCCAGGGATCCCATCCCAGGGATTCCATCCCATCCCAGGGATCCCATCTCATACGAGGGATCGCATTCCAGGGATCCCAACCCAGGGATCCCATCCCATCCAATCCCAGGCATCCAATCCCATACCATCTCATCGCAGGGATCCCATCCCATCCCATCCCAGTGATCCCAGCCCATCCTATCCCAGCCAATCCCATCCCAGGGATCCCATACGAGGGATCCCATCCCATCCCATTTCAGGGATCCCATCCATCCCTTCCCATCCCAGCCCAGGGATCCCATCCCATCCCATCCCATCCCAACCCATCCCATCCCATCCCATCCCATCCCATCCCATCCCATACCATCCCATACCATCCCATCCCATCCCATCCCATCCCATCCCATCCCATCCCATCCCATCCCATACCATCCCATCCCATCCCATCCCATCCCATACCATCCCATCCCATCCCATCCCATTCTAGCCAGTCCCATCCCATCCCATCGATCCCATTCCCATCCAATCCCATCCCATCCCATCCCATCGCAGGGATCCCATCCCATCGTAGGGATCCCATCCCATCCCATCCCAGGGATCCCATCGCAGGGATCCCATCCCATCCCATCCCATCCCATTCCATCCCATCCCATCCCATCCCATCCCATCCCATCCCATCCCATCCCATCCCATCCCATCCCAGGGATCCCATCCCATGCCATCCCATCCCATGCCATCCCACCCCTTCCCATCCCATCCCAGGTATCCCATCCCATCCCATCTCTTCCCAGGGATCGCATCCCCTCCCATCCCAGGGATCCCATCCCATCCCATCCCATCCCAGGGATCCCATCCCAGGGATACCATCCCATCCCATCCCATCGCAGGGATCCCATCCCATCGCAGGGATCCCATCCCATCGCAGGGATCGCATCCCAGGGATCCCATCCCATCGCAGGGATCCCATCCCATCCCAGGGATCCCATCCCCGGGATCCCATCCCATCCCAGCGATCCCATCCCTGGGATCCCATCCCATCCCAGGGATCCCATCCCATCCCATCCCAACCCATCCCATCCCATCCCATCCCATCCCATCCCATCCCATCCCATCCCAGGGATCCCCTCCCATCCCAGGGATCCCATCCCATCCCATCCCATCAATCCCAGGTATCCCATCCCAGGGATTCCATCCCATCCCAGGGATCCCATCCCATCCAATCCCAGGCATCCAATCCCATCCCATCTCATCGCAGGGATCCCATCCCACCCAATCCCATGCCAGGGATCCCATACGAGGGATCCCATCCAATCCCATCCCATCCTATCCCATCACATCCAATCCCATCCCAGGGATCCCATCCCATCCCAACCCATCCCATCCAATCCCATCCCAGGGATCCCATCCCATCCTAGGGATCCCTTCCCATCCCATCCCAGGAACCCCATCCCAGGGATCCCATCCCATCCCAGGGATCCCATCCAAGGGATCCCATCCCATCCCATCCCATCCCATCCCATTCCATCCCAGTGATCCCATCCCAGGGATCCCATCCAATCTCAGGGATCCCATCCCATCCCATCCCATCCCATCCCATCCCATCCCATCCCATCCCATCCCATTCCATCCCAGTGATCCCATCCCAGGGATCCCATCCCATCTCAGGGATCCCATCCCATCCCATTCCATCCCATCCCAGGGTTCACATCCCATCCCATCTCAGGGATCCCATCCCATCCCATCTCATCCCAGGGATCGCACCCCATCCCATCCCAGGGATCCCATCCCATCCCAACCTATCCCATCCCGTCCCATCCCATCCCATCCCATCCCAGCCCATCCCAGAGATCCCATCCCATCGCCCGGATCCCATCCCAGGGATCCCATCCCATCCCAGGGATCCCATCCCAGGGATCCCAAACCATCCCATCACATCCCATCCCATGGATCCCATCCTATCCCATCTCATCCCATCCCATCCCATCCCATCCCATCCGATCCCATCCCATCCCTTCCCATCCCATCCCATCCCAGCCCATCCCAGAGATCCCATCCCATCGCCCGGATCCCATCCCAGGGATCCCATCCCATCCCAGGGATTCCATCGCAGGGATCCCATCCCATCCCATCCCATCCCATCCCATCCCATCCCATCCCATTCCATCCCATCCCATCCCATCCCATCCCATCCCATCCCATCCCATCCCATCCCAGGGATCCCATCCCATGCCGTCCCAGCCCATGCCATCCCACCCCTTCCCATCCCATCCCAGGTATCCCATCCCATCCCATCTCTTCCCAGGGATCGCATCCCCTCCCATCCCAGGGATCCCATCCCATCCCATCCCATCCCAGGGATCCCATCCCAGGGATACCATCCCATCCCATCCCATCCCATCGCAGGGATCCCATCCCATCGCAGGGATCCCATCCCATCGCAGGGATCGCATCCCAGGGATCCCATCCCATGGCAGGGATCCCATCCCATCCCAGGGATCCCATCCCATCCCATCGCATCCCATCCCATCCCATCCCATCGAATCAATCCCAGGGATCCCATCCCAGGTATCCCATGCCATCCCATCCCAGGGATCCCATCCCAGGGATTCCATCCCATCCCAGGGATCCCATCTCATACGAGGGATCACATTCCAGGGATCCCAACCCAGGGATCCCATCTCATACGAGGGATCACATTCCAGGGATCCCAACCCAGGGATCCCATCCTATCCTATCCCAGGCCTCCAATCCCATCCCATCTCATTGCAGGGATCCCATCCCATCCCATCCCATCCCATCCCATCCCATCCCATCCCATCCCATCCCATCCCATCCCATCGATCCCATTCCCATCCAATCCCATCCCAACCCATGCCATCCAATCCCATCCCAGGGATCCCATCCCATCCTAGGGATCCCTTCCCATCCCATCCCAGGGACCCCATCCCAGGGATCCCATCCCATCCCAGGGATCCCATCCCATCCCATCCCATCCCATCCCATCCCATCCCATTCCATCCCAGTGATCCCATACGAGGGATCCCATCCCCTCTCAGGGATCCCATCCCATCCCATTCCATCCCATCCCAGGGTTCACATCCCATCCCATCTCAGGGATCCCATCCCATCCCATCTCATCCCAGGGATCGCACCCCATCCCATCCCAGGGATCCCATCCCATCCCAACCTATCCCATCCCGTCCCGTCCCATCCCATCCCATCCCATCCCATCCCATCCCATCCCATCCCATCCCATCCCAGCCCATCCCAGAGATCCCATCCCATCGCCCGGATCCCATCCCAGGGATCCCATCCCATCCCAGGGATCCCATCCCAGGGATCCCAAACCACCCCATCACATCCCATCCCATGGATCCCATCCTATCCCATCTCATCCCATCCCATCCCATCCCATCCCATCCCATCCCATCCCATCCCAGGGATCCCCTCCCATCCCAGGGATCCCATCCCATCCCATCCCAGGCCTCCAATCCCATCCCATCTCATCGCAGGGATCCCATCCCATCCCATCCCATCCCATCCCATCCCATCCCATCCCAGGGATCCCATCCCATCCCATCCCAGGGATCCCACCCCATCCAATCCCAGCCCATCCCACCCAATCCCATTCCAGTGATCCCATACGAGGGATCCCATCCCATCCCATTTCAGGGATCCCATCCATCCCTTCCCATCCCAGCCCAGGGATCCCATCCCATCCCATCCCATCCCATCCCATGGGATCCCATCCCAGGGATTCCATCCCATCCCAGGGATCCCATCTCATACGAGGGATCACATTCCAGGGATCCCAACCCAGGGATCCCATCCCATCCAATCCCAGGCCTCCAATCCCATCCCATCTCATCGCAGGGATCCCATCCCATCCCATCCCATCCCATCCCATCCCAGGGATCCCATCCCATCCCATCCCAGGGATCCCACCCCATCCAATCCCAGCCCATCCCACCCAATCCCATTCCAGTGATCCCATATGAGGGATCCCATCCCATCCCATTTCAGGGATCCCATCCATCCCTTCCCATCCCAGCCCAGGGATCCCATCCCATCCCATCCCATCCCATCCCATCCCATCCCATCCCATCCCATCCCATTCTAGCCAGTCCCATCCCATCCCATCGATCCCATTCCCATCCAATCCCATCCCATCCCATCCAATCCCATCCCAGGGATCCCATCCCAGGCATGCCATCCCATCCCATCCCATCCCATCGCAGGGATCCCATCCCATCGTAGGGATCCCATCCCATCCCATCCCAGGGACCCCATCCCAGGGATCCCATTACATCCCAGGGATCCCATCCCATCACATCCCATCCCATCCCCTCCAATCCCATTCCATCCCATCCCATCACATCCCAGTGATCCCATCCCAGGGATCCCATCCCATCTCAGGGATCCCATCCCATTCCATCGCATCCCAGGGATCACATCCCATCCCATCCCGTCCCATCCCATCCCATCCCATCTCATCCCAGGGATCGCACCCCATCCCATCCCATCCCAGGGATCCCATCCCATCCCGTCCCATCCCATCCCATCCCAGAGATCCCATCCCCGGGACAACATCCCATCCCATCCCATCCCAGGGATACCATCCCATCCCAACCTATCCCATCCCATCCCGTCCCATCCCATCCCATCCCATCCCATCCCATCCCATCCCATGCCAGCCCATCCCAGAAATCCCATCCCATCGCCCGGATCCCATCCCAGGGATCCCATCCCATCCCAGGGATCCCATCCCATCCCATCCCATCCCATCCCATCCCATCCCATCCCATCCCATGGATCCCATCCCAACCCAGGGATCCCATCCCATCCCATCCCAGGGATCCCATCCCATCCCGTCCCATCCCATCCTACCCCATCCCATCCCATCCGATCCCATCCCAGGGATCCCCTCCCATCCCAGGGATCCCATCCCAGGGATTCCATCCCATCCCAGGGATCCCATCCCATACGAGGGATCGCATTCCAGGGATCCCAACCCAGGGATCCCATTCCATCCAATCCCAGGCATCCAATCCCATACCATCTCATGGCAGGGATCCCATCCCATCCCATCCCAGGGATCCCAGCCCATCCCATCCCACCCAATCCCATCCCAGGGATCCCATACGAGGGATCCCATCCCATCCCATTTCAGGGATCCCATCCATCCCTTCCCATCCCATCCCAGGGATCCCATCCCATCCCATCCCATCCCATCCCATCCCATCCCATCCCATCCCATCCCACTGATCCCATCCCATCCCATCCCAGGGATCCCATCCCATCCCAACCTATCCCATCGCATCCCATCCCATCCCATTCCAGGGATCACATCTCATTCCAGGGATCCCATCCCAGGGATCCCATCCCATCCCAGGGATCCCATCCCATCCCATCCCATCCCATCCCATTCCATCCCATCCCATCACATCCCAGTGATCCCATCCCAGGGATCCCACCCCATATCAGGGATCCCATCCCATCCCATTCCATCCCATCGCAGGGATCCCATCCCAGGGATCCCATCCCATCCCAGGGATCCCATCCCATCCCATCACATCCCTTCCCATGGATCCCATCCTATCCCATCTCATCCCATCCCATCCTATCCCATCCCATCCCATCCCATCCCATCCCAGGGGTCCCATCCCATCCCATCCCATCCCATCCCATCCCATCTCATCCCAGGGATCACATCTCATTCCAGGGATCCCATCCCAGGGATCCGATCCCAACCCTGGGATCCCATCCCATCCCAGGGATCCCATCCCATCCCATCCCAGGGATCCCATCGCAGGGATCCCATCCCATCCCATCCCATCCCATTCCATCCCATCCCATCTCATCCCATCCCATCCCATCCCAGGGATCCCATCCCATGCCATCCCATCCCATGCCATCCCATCACCTCCCATCCCATCCCAGGTATCCCATCCCATCCCATCTCTTCCCAGGGATCGCATCCCCTCCCATCCCAGGGATCCCATCCCATCCCATCCCATCCCAGGGATCCCATCCCAGGGATACCATCCCATCCCATCCCATCGCAGGGATCCCATCCCATCGCAGGGATCCCATCCCATCGCAGGGATCGCATCCCAGGGATCACATCCCATCGCAGGCATCCAATACCAGGGATCCCATCCAATCTCAGGGATCCCATCCCATCCCATCCCATCCCATCCCATCCCATCCCATCCCATCCCATCCCATCCCATCCCATCCCATGGATCCCATCCCAACCCAGGGATGCCATCCCATCCCATGGATACCATCCCAACCCAGGGATCCCATCCCATCCCAGGGATCCCATCCCATCCCTTCCCATCCCATCCCATCCCATCCCATCCCATCCCATCCCATCCCAGGGATCCCATCCCATCCCATCCCATCCCATTGGATCCCATTCCATCCCAGGGATCCCCGCCCATCCCAGGGATCCCATCCCATCCCATCCAATCCCATCCCATGCCAGGGATCCCATCCCATCCCATCCCATCCCATCCCATCCCAGGGGTCCCATCCCATCCCATCCCATCCCATCCCAGGGATTGCAACCCATCCCAGGAATCCCATCCCAGGGATCCGATCCCAACCCTGGGATCCCATCCCATCCCAGGAATCCCATCCCAGGGATCCCATCCCATCCCAGGGATCCCATCCCAGGGATCCGATCCCAACCCTGGGATCCCATCCTATCCCAGGGATCCCGTCCCATCCCAGGGATCCCGTCCCATCCCAGGGATCGCATCCCAGGGATCACATCCCATCGCAGGGATCCAATACCAGGGATCCCATCCAATCTCAGGGATCCCATCCCATCCCATCCCATCCCATCCCATCCCATCCCATCCCATCCCATCCCATCCCATCCCATGGATCCCATCCCAACCCAGGGATGCCATCCCATCCCATGGATACCATCCCAACCCAGGGATCCCATCCCATCCCAGGGATCCCATCCCATCCCATCCCAGCCCATCCCACCCAATCCCATTCCAGTGATCCCATACGAGGGATCCCATCCCATCCCATTTCAGGGATCCCATCCATCCCTTCCCATCCCTGGCCAGGGATCCCATCCCATCCCATCCCATCCCATCCCATTCTAGCCAGTCCCATCCCATCCCATCGATCCCATTCCCATCCAATCCCATCCCATCCCATCCCATCCCATCCAATCCCATCCCAGGGATCCCATCCCAGGCATGCCATCCCATCCCATCCCATCCCATCGCAGGGATCCCATCCCATCGTAGGGATCCCATCCCATCCCAGGGACCCCATCCCAGGGATCCCATTACATCCCAGGGATCCCATCCCATCACATCCCATCCCATCCCCTCCAATCCCATTCCATCGCATCCCATCACATCCCAGTGATCCCATCCCAGGGATCCCATCACATCTCAGGGATCCCATCCCATCCCATTCCATCGCATCCCAGGGATCACATCCCATCCCATCCCGTCCCATCCCATCCCATCTCATCCCAGGGATCGCACCCCATCCCATCCCATCCCAGGGATCCCATCCCATCCCGTCCCATCCCATCCCATCCCAGAGATCCCATCCCCGGGACAACATCCCATCCCATCCCATCCCAGGGATACCATCCCATCCCAACCTATCCCATCCCATCCCGTGCCATCCCATCCCATCCCATCCCATCCCATCCCATCCCATCCCATGCCAGCCCATCCCAGAGATCCCATCCCATCGCCCGGATCCGATCCCAGGGATCCCATCCCATCTCAGGGATCCCATCCCATTCCATCGCATCCCAGGGATCACATCCCATCCCATCCGGTCCCATCCCATCCCATCCCATCCCATCCCCGGGATCGCACCCCATCCCATCCCATCCCAGGGATCCCATCCCATCCCGTCCCATCCCATCCCATCCCAGAGATCCCATCCCCGGGACAACATCCCATCCCATCCCATCCCAGGGATACCATCCCATCCCAACCTATCCCATCCCATCCCGTCCCATCCCATCCCATCCCATCCCATCCCATCCCATCCCATCCCATCCCATCCCATGCCAGCCCATCCCAGAAATCCCATCCCATCGCCCGGATCCCATCCCAGGGATCCCATCCCATCCCAGGGATCCCATCCCATCCCATCCCATCCCATCCCATCCCATCCCATCCCATCCCATGGATCCCATCCCAACCCAGGGATCCCATCCCATCCCATCCCAGGGATCCCATCCCATCCCGTCCCATCCCATCCTACCCCTTCCCATCCCATCCGATCCCATCCCAGGGATCCCCTCCCATCCCAGGGATCCCATCCCAGGGATTCCATCCCATCCCAGGGATCCCATCCCATACGAGGGATCGCATTCCAGGGATCCCAACCCAGGGATCCCATTCCATCCAATCCCAGGCATCCAATCCCATACCATCTCATCGCAGGGATCCCATCCCATCCCATCCCAGGGATCCCAGCCCATCCCATCCCACCCAATCCCATCCCAGGGATCCCATACGAGGGATCCCATCCCATCCCATTTCAGGGATCCCATCCATCCCTTCCCATCCCATCCCAGGGATCCCATCCCAGGGATCCCATCCCATCCCATCCCATCCCATCCCATCCCATCCCATCCCACTGATCCCATCCCATCCCATCCCAGGGATCCCATCCCATCCCAACCTATCCCATCGCATCCCATCCCATCCCATTCCAGGGATCACATCTCATTCCAGGGATCCCATCCCAGGGATCCCATCCCATCCCAGGGATCCCATCCCATCCCGTCCCATCCCATCCCATTCCATCCCATCCCATCACATCCCAGTGATCCCATCCCAGGGATCCCACCCCATATCAGGGATCCCATCCCATCCCATTCCATCCCATCGCAGGGATCCCATCCCAGGGATCCCATCCCATCCCAGGGATCCCATCCCATCCCATCACATCCCTTCCCATGGATCCCATCCTATCCCATCTCATCCCATCCCATCCTATCCCATCCCATCCCATCCCATCCCAGGGGTCCCATCCCATCCCATCCCATCCCATCCCATCCCATCCCATCCCATCCCAGGGATCACATCTCATTCCAGGGATCCCATCCCAGGGATCCGATCCCAACCCTGGGATCCCATCCCATCCCAGGGATCCCATCCCATCCCATCCCAGGGATCCCATCGCAGGGATCCCATCCCATCCCATCCCATCCCATTCCATCCCATCCCATCCCATCCCATCCCATCCCATCCCATCCCATCCCATCCCAGGGATCCCATCCCATGCCATCCCATCCCATGCCATCCCATCCCCTCCCATCCCATCCCAGGTATCCCATCCCATCCCATCTCTTCCCAGGGATCGCATCCCCTCCCATCCCAGGGATCCCATCCCATCCCATCCCATCCCATCCCAGGGATCCCATCCCAGGGATACCATCCCATCCCATCCCATCGCAGGGATCCCATCCCATCGCAGGGATCCCATCCCATCGCAGGGATCGCATCCCAGGGATCACATCCCATCGCAGGCATCCAATACCAGGGGTCCCATCCAATCTCAGGGATCCCATCCCATCCCATCCCATCCCATCCCATCCCATCCCATCCCATCCCATCCCATGGATCCCATCCCAACCCAGGGATGCCATCCCATCCCATGGATACCATCCCAACCCAGGGATCCCATCCCATCCCAGGGATCCCATCCCATCCCTTCCCATCCCATCCCATCCCATCCCATCCCATCCCATCCCATCCCATCCCATCCCTTCCCATCCCATGCCATCCCATCCCATCCCATCCCAGGGATCCCATCCCATCCCATCCCATCCCATCCAATCCCAGGGATCCCATCCCATCCCATCCCATCCCATTGGATCCCATCCCATCCCAGGGATCCCCGCCCATCCCAGGGATCCCATCCCATCCCATCCAATCCCATCCCATCCCATGCCAGGGATCCCATCCCATCCCATCCCATCCCATCCCATCCCATCCCAGGGGTCCCATCCCATCCCATCCCATCCCATCCCATCCCATCCCAGGGATTGCAACCCATCCCAGGAATCCCATCCCAGGGATCCGATCCCAACCCTGGGATCCCATCCCATCCCAGGAATCCCATCCCAGGGATCCCATCCCATCCCAGGGATCCCATCCCAGGGATCCGATCCCAACCCTGGGATCCCATCCTATCCCAGGGATCCCGTCCCATCCCAGGGATCCCGTCCCATCCCAGGGATCGCATCCCAGGGATCACATCCCATCGCAGGGATCCAATACCAGGGATCCCATCCAATCTCAGGGATCCCATCCCATCCCATCCCATCCCATCCCATCCCATCCCATCCCATCCCATCCCATCCCATCCCATGGATCCCATCCCAACCCAGGGATGCCATCCCATCCCATGGATACCATCCCAACCCAGGGATCCCATCCCATCCCAGGGATCCCATCCCATCCCATCCCAGCCCATCCCACCCAATCCCATTCCAGTGATCCCATACGAGGGATCCCATCCCATTCCATTTCAGGGATCCCATCCATCCCTTCCCATCCCTGGCCAGGGATCCCATCCCATCCCATCCCATCCCATCCCATTCTAGCCAGTCCCATCCCATCCCATCGATCCCATTCCCATCCAATCCCATCCCATCCCATCCCATCCCATCCCATCCAATCCCATCCCAGGGATCCCATCCCAGGCATGCCATCCCATCCCATCCCATCCCATCGCAGGGATCCCATCCCATCGTAGGGATCCCATCCCATCCCAGGGACCCCATCCCAGGGATCCCATTACATCCCAGGGATCCCATCCCATCACATCCCATCCCATCCCCTCCAATCCCATTCCATCGCATCCCATCACATCCCAGTGATCCCATCCCAGGGATCCCATCACATCTCAGGGATCCCATCCCATCCCATTCCATCGCATCCCAGGGATCACATCCCATCCCATCCCGTCCCATCCCATCCCATCTCATCCCAGGGATCGCACCCCATCCCATCCCATCCCAGGGATCCCATCCCATCCCGTCCCATCCCATCCCATCCCAGAGATCCCATCCCCGGGACAACATCCCATCCCATCCCATCCCAGGGATACCATCCCATCCCAACCTATCCCATCCCATCCCGTGCCATCCCATCCCATCCCATCCCATCCCATGCCAGCCCATCCCAGAGATCCCATCCCATCGCCCGGATCCGATCCCAGGGATCCCATCCCATCCCAGGGATCCCATCCTATTCCATCTCATCCCATCCCATCCCATCCCATCCCATCCCATCCCATCCCATCCCATCCCATCCCATCCCATGGATCCCATCCCAACCCAGGGATCCCATCCCATCCCATCCCAGGGATCCCATCCCATCCCATCCCATCCCATCCCATCCTACCCCTTCCCATCCCATCCGATCCCATCCCAGGGATCCCCTCCCATCCCAGGGATCCCATCCCATCCCATCCCATCCAATCCCATCCCATCAATCCCAGGGATCCCTTCCCAGGTATCCATCACATCCCAGGGATCCCATCCCAGGGATTCCATCCCATCCCAGGGATCCCATCCCATACGAGGGATCGCATTCCAGGGATCCCATCCCAGGGATCCCATCCCATCCAATCCCAGGCATCCAATCCCATACCATCTCATCGCAGGGATCCCATCCCATCCCATCCCAGTGATCCCAGCCCATCCTATCCCAGCCAATCCCATCCCAGGGATCCCATACGAGGGATCCCATCCCATCCCATTTCAGGGATCCCATCCATCCCTTCCCATCCCAGCCCAGGGATCCCATCCCATCCCATCCCATCCCAACCCATCCCATCCCATCCCATCCCATCCCATCCCATCCCATACCATCCCATCCCATCCCATCCCATCCCATCCCATCCCATCCCATACCATCCCATCCCATCCCATCCCATCCCATACCATCCCATCCCATCCCATCCCATTCTAGCCAGTCCCATCCCATCCCATCGATCCCATTCCCATCCAATCCCATCCCATCCCATCCCATCGCAGGGATCCCATCCCATCGTAGGGATCCCATCCCATCCCATCCCAGGGATCCCATCGCAGGGATCCCATCCCATCCCATCCCATCCCATTCCATCCCATCCCATCCCATCCCATCCCATCCCATCCCATCCCAGGGATCCCATCCCATGCCATCCCATCCCATGCCATCCCACCCCTTCCCATCCCATCCCAGGTATCCCATCCCATCCCATCTCTTCCCAGGGATCGCATCCCCTCCCATCCCAGGGATCCCATCCCATCCCATCCCATCCCATCCCAGGGATCCCATCCCAGGGATACCATCCCATCCCATCCCATCGCAGGGATCCCATCCCATCGCAGGGATCCCATCCCATCGCAGGGATCGCATCCCAGGGATCCCATCCCATCGCAGGGATCCCATCCCATCCCAGGGATCCCATCCCCGGGATCCCATCCCATCCCAGCGATCCCATCCCTGGGATCCCATCCCATCCCAGGGATCCCATCCCATCCCATCCCAACCCATCCCATCCCATCCCATCCCATCCCATCCCATCCCATCCCATCCCATCCCATCCCATCCCATCCCATCCCATCCCAGGGATCCCCTCCCATCCCAGGGATCCCATCCCATCCCATCCCATCAATCCCAGGTATCCCATCCCAGGGATTCCATCCCATCCCAGGGATCCCATCCCATCCAATCCCAGGCATCCAATCCCATCCCATCTCATCGCAGGGATCCCATCCCACCCAATCCCATGCCAGGGATCCCATACGAGGGATCCCATCCAATCCCATCCCATCCCATCCCATCACATCCAATCCCATCCCAGGGATCCCATCCCATCCCAACCCATCCCATCCAATCCCATCCCAGGGATCCCATCCCATCCTAGGGATCACTTCCCATCCCATCCCAGGGACCCCATCCCAGGGATCCCATCCCATCCCAGGGATCCCATCCAAGGGATCCCATCCCATCCCATCCCATCCCATCCCATTCCATCCCAGTGATCCCATCCCAGGGATCCCATCCAATCTCAGGGATCCCATCCCATCCCATCCCATCCCATCCCATCCCATCCCATCCCATCCCATTCCATCCCAGTGATCCCATCCCAGGGATCCCATCCCATCTCAGGGATCCCATCCCATCCCATTCCATCCCATCCCAGGGTTCACATCCCATCCCATCTCAGGGATCCCATCCCATCCCATCTCATCCCAGGGATCGCACCCCATCCCATCCCAGGGATCCCATCCCATCCCAACCTATCCCATCCCGTCCCATCCCATCCCATCCCATCCCATCCCAGCCCATCCCAGAGATCCCATCCCATCGCCCGGATCCCATCCCAGGGATCCCATCCCATCCCAGGGATCCCATCCCAGGGATCCCAAACCATCCCATCACATCCCATCCCATGGATCCCATCCTATCCCATCTCATCCCATCCCATCCCATCCCATCCCATCCGATCCCATCCCATCCCTTCCCATCCCATCCCATCCCATCCCATCCCATCCCATCCCATCCCAGCCCATCCCAGGGATCCCATCCCATCCCAGGGATCCCACCCCATCCAATCCCAGCCCATCCCACCCAATCCCATTCCAGTGATCCCATACGAGGGATCCCATCCCATCCCATTTCAGGGATCCCATCCATCCCTTCCCATCCCAGCCCAGGGATCCCATCCCATCCCATCCCATCCCATCCCATCCCATCCCATCCCATCCCATTCTAGCCAGTCCCATCCCATCCCATCGATCCCATTCCCATCCAATCCCATCCCATCCCATCCCATCCAATCCCATCCCAGGGATCCCATCCCAGGCATGCCATCCCATCCCATCCCATCCCATCCCATCGCAGGGATCCCATCCCATCGTAGGGATCCCATCCCATCCCATCCCAGGGACCCCATCCCAGGGATCCCATTACATCCCAGGGATCCCATCCCATCACATCCCATCCCATCCCCTCCAATCCCATTCCATCCCATCCCATCACATCCCAGTGATCCCATCCCAGGGATCCCATCCCATCTCAGGGATCCCATCCCATCCCATTCCATCGCATCCCAGGGATCACATCCCATCCCATCCCGTCCCATCCCATCCCATCCCATCTCATCCCAGGGATCGCACCCCATCCCATCCCATCCCAGGGATCCCATCCCATCCCGTCCCATCCCATCCCATCCCAGAGATCCCATCCCCGGGACAACATCCCATCCCATCCCATCCCAGGGATACCATCCCATCCCAACCTATCCCATCCCATCCCGTCCCATCCCATCCCATCCCATCCCATCCCATCCCATCCCATCCCATCCCATCCCATGCCAGCCCATCCCAGAAATCCCATCCCATCGCCCGGATCCCATCCCAGGGATCCCATCCCATCCCAGGGATCCCATCCCATCCCATCACATCCCATCCCATGGATCCCATCCTATCCCATCTCATCCCATCCCATCCCATCCCATCCCATCCCATCCCATCCCATCCCATCCCATCCCATCCCATCCCATCCCATCCCATCCCATCCCATGGATCCCACCCCAACCCAGGGATCCCATCCCATCCCATCCCAGGGATCCCATCCCATCCCATCCCATCCCATCCCATCCTACCCCTTCCCATCCCATCCGATCCCATCCCAGGGATCCCCTCCCATCCCAGGGATCCCATCCCATCCCATCCCATCCCATCCCATCCCATCCCATCCCATCCCATCAATGCCAGGGATCCCATCCCAGGTATACATCACATCCCAGGGATCCCATCCCAGGGATTCCATCCCATCCCAGGGATCCCATCCCATACGACGGATCGCATTCCATGGATCCCAACCCAGGGATCCCATTCCATCCAATCCCAGGCATCCAATCCCATACCATCTCATCGCAGGGATCCCATCCCATCCCATCCCAGGGATCCCAGCCCATCCCATCCCACCCAATCCCATCCCAGGGATCCCATACGAGGGATCCCATCCCATCCCATTTCAGGGATCCCATCCATCCCTTCCCATCCCAGCCCAGGGATCCCATCCCATCCCATCCCATCCCAACCCATCCCATCCCATCCCATCCCAACCCATCCCATCCCATCCCATCCCATCCCATCCCATCCCATCCCATCCCATCCCATCCCATCCCATTCTAGCCAGTCCCATCCGATCCCATCGATCCCATTCCCATCCAATCCCATCCCATCCCATCCCATCACATCGAATCCCATCCCAGGGATCCCATCCCATCCCATCCCAGGGATCCCATCCCATCCCATCCCATCCCATCCCAGGGGTCCCATCCCATCCCATCCCATCCCAGGGATCACATCTCATTCCAGGGATCCCATCCCAGGGATCCCATCCCAACCCTGGGATCCCATCCTATCCCAGGGATCCCATCCCATCCCATCCCAGGGATCCCTTCCCAGGGATCCCATCCCAGGGATCCCATCCCATCCCATCCCATCCCATCCCACTGATCCCATCCCATCCCATCCCATACCACTGATCCCATCCCATCCCAACCTATCCCATCGCATCCCATCCCATCCCATTCCAGGGATCACATCTCATTCCAGGGATCCCATCCCAGGGATCCCATCCCAGGGATCCCATCCCAGGGATCCGATCCCAACCCTGGGATCCCATCCTATCCCAGGGATCCCGTCCCATCCCAGGGCTCCCATCCCTGGGACCCCATCCAAGGAATCCCATCCCATCCAATTCCAGGAATCCCATCCCATCCAAGGGATCCCATCCCATCCCAGGGATCCCATCCCTTCCGAGGGATCCCATCCCAGGGATCTAATCCCATCCCAGGGATCCCATCCCATCCCATCCCAGGGATCCCACCCAATCCCATCCCATCCCATCCCATCCCATCCCATCCCATCCCATCCCATCCCATCCCATCCCATCCCATTCTAGCCAGTCCCATCCCATCCCATCGATCCCATTCCCATCCAATCCCATCCCATCCCATCCCATCCCAGGGATCCCCTCCCATCCCAGGGATCCCATCCCATCCCATCCCATCCCATCCCATCCCATCCCATCCCAGGGATCCCATCCCATCCCATCCCAGGGATCCCACCCCATCCCATCCCAGCCCATCCCACCCAATCCCATTCCAGTGATCCCATACGAGGGATCCCATCCCATCCCATTTCAGGGATCCCATCCATCCCTTCCCATCCCAGCCCAGGGATCCCATCCAATCCCATCCCATCCCATCCCATCCCATCCCAGGGACCCCATCCCAGGGATCCCATTACATCCCAGGGATCCCATCCCATCACATCCCATCCCATCCCCTCCAATCCCATTCCATCCCATCCCATCACATCCCAGTGATCCCATCCCAGGGATCCCATCCCATCTCAGGGATCCCATCCCATCCCATTCCATCGCATCCCAGGGATCACATCCCATCCCGTCCCATCCCATCCCATCTCATCCCAGGGATCGCACCCCATCCCATCCCATCCCAGGGATCCCATCCCATCCCGTCCCATCCCATCCCATCCCAGAGATCCCATCCCCGGGACAACATCCCATCCCATCCCATCCCAGGGATACCATCCCATCCCAACCTATCCCATCCCATCCCGTCCCATCCCATCCCATCCCATCCCATCCCATCCCATCCCATCCCATCCCATCCCATTCCATCCCATCCCATGCCAGCCCATCCCAGGAATCCCATCCCATCGCCCGGATCCCATCCCAGGGATCCCATCCCATCCCAGGGATCCCATCCCATCCCATCACATCCCATCCCATGGATCCCATCCTATCCCATCTCATCCCATCCCATCCCATCCCATCCCATCCCATCCCATCCCATCCCATCCCATCCCATCCCATTCCATCCCATCCCATGCCAGCCCATCCCAGGAATCCCATCCCATCGCCCGGATCCCATCCCAGGGATCCCATCCCATCCCAGGGATCCCATCCCATCCCATCACATCCCATCCCATGGATCCCATCCTATCCCATCTCATCCCATCCCATCCCATCCCATCCCATCCCATCCCATCCCATCCCATCCCATCCCATCCCATCCCATCCCATCCCATGGATCCCATCCCAACCCAGGGATCCCATCCCCTCCCATCCCAGGGATCCCATCCCATCCCATCCCATCCCATCCCATCCCATCCCATCAATCCCAGGGATCCCATCCCAGGTATCCATCACATCCCAGGGATCCCATCCCAGGGATTCCATCCCATCCCAGGGATCCCATCCCATACGAGGGATCGCATTCCAGGGATCCCAACCCAGGGATCCCATTCCATCCAATCCCAGGCATCCAATCCCATACCATCTCATCGCAGGGATCCCATCCCATCCCATCCCAGGGATCCCAGCCCATCCCATCGCACCCAATCCCATCCCAGGGATCCCATACGAGGGATCCCATCCCATCCCATTTCAGGGATCCCATCCATCCCTTCCCATCCCAGCCCAGGGATCCCATCCCATCCCATCCCATCCCAACCCATCCCATCCCATCCCATCCCATCCCATCCCATCCCATCCCATCCATTCCCATCCCATCGATCCCATTCCCATCCAATCCCATCCCATCCCATCCCATCACATCGAATCCCATCCGAGGGATCCCATCCCATCGCAGGGATCCCATCCCAGGGATCACATCTCATTCCAGGGATCCCATCCCAGGGATCCCATCCCAATCCTGGGATCCCATCCTATCCCAGGGATCCCATCCCATCCCATCCCATCCCATCCCATCCCATCCCATCCCACTGATCCCATCCCATCCCATCCCAGGGATCCCATCCCATCCCAACCTATCCCATCGCATCCCATCCCATCCCATTCCAGGGATCACATCTCATTCCAGGGATCCCATCCCAGGGATCCCATCCCATCCCAGGGATCCCATCCCATCCCATCCCATCCCATCCCATCACATCCCAGTGATCCCATCCCGGGGATCCCACCCCATATCAGGGATCCCATCCCATCCCATTCCATCCCATCCCAGGGATCCCATCCCATCCCAACCTATCCCATCCCATCCCGTCCTATCCCATCCCATCCCAGAGATCCCATCCCCGGGATAACATCCCATCCCATCCCATCGCAGAGATCCCATCCCATCGCAGGGATCCCATCCCAGGGATCCCATCCCATCCCAGGGATCCCATCCCATCCCATCACATCCCTTCCCATGGATCCCATCCTATCCCATCTCATCCCATCCCATCCTAGCCCATCTCATCCCATCCCATCCCATCCTATCCCATCCCATCCCATCCCATCCCAGGGGTCCCATCCCATCCCATCCCATCCCATCCCAGGGATCACATCTCATTCCAGGGATCCCATCCCAGGGATCCGATCCCAACCCTGGGATCCCATCCCATCCCAGGGATCCCATCCCATCCCATCCCAGGGATCCCATCGCATGGATCCCATCCCATCCCATCCCATCCCATTCCATCCCATCCCATCCCATCCCATCCCATCCCATCCCATCCCATCCCATCCCATCCCATCCCATCCCATCCCATCCCTGCGATCCCATCCCATGCCATCCCATCCCATGCCATCCCATCCCATGCCATCCCATCCCTTCCCATCCCATCCCAGGTATCCCATCCCATCCCATCTCTTCCCAGGGATCGCATCCCCTCCCATCCCACGGATCCCATCCCATCCCATCCCATCCCAGGGATCCCATCCCAGGGATACCATCCCATCCCATCCCATCGCAGGGATCCCATCCCATCGCAGGGATCCCATCCCATCGCAGGGATCGCATCCCAGGGATCACATCCCATCGCAGGCATCCAATACCAGGGATCCCATCCAAGCTCAGGGATCCCATCCCATCCCATCCCATCCCATCCCATCCCATCCCATCCCATCCCATCCCATCCCATCCCATCCCATGGATCCCATCCCAACCCAGGGATGCCATCCCATCCCATGGATACCATCCCAACCCAGGGATCCCATCCCATCCCAATGATCCCATCCCATCCCTTCCCATCCCATCCCATCCCATCCCATCCCATCCCATCCCATCCCATCCCATCCCATCCCATCCCATCCCATCCCATCCCTTCCCATCCCATCCCATCCCATCCCATCCCATCCCATCCCAGGGATCCCATCCCATCCCATCCCATCCCATCCCATCCCATCCCATCCCATCCCAGGGATCCCATCCCATCCCATCCCATCCCATTGGATCCCATCCCATCCCAGGGATCCCCGCCCATCCCAGGGATCCCATCCCATCCCATCCAATCCCATCCCATCCCATCCCAGGGATCCCATCCCATCCCATCCCATCCCATCCCATCCCATCCCATCCCATCCCATCCCATCCCAGGGATTGCATCCCATCCCAGGAATCCCATCCCAGGGATCCGATCCCAACCCTGGGATCCCATCCCATCCCAGGAATCCCATCCCAGGGATCCCATCCCATCCCAGGGATCCCATCCCAGGGATCCGATCCCAACCCTGGGATCCCATCCTATCCCAGGGATCCCGTCCCATCCCAGGGATCCCGTCCCATCCCAGGGATCGCATCCCAGGGATCACATCCCATCGCAGGGATCCAATACCAGGGATCCCATCCAATCTCAGGGATCCCATCCCATCCCATCCCATCCCATCCCATCCCATCCCATCCCATGGATCCCATCCCAACCCAGGGATGCCATCCCATCCCATGGATACCATCCCAACCCAGGGATCCCATCCCATCCCAGGGATCCCATCCCATCCCATCCCAGCCCATCCCACCCAATCCCATTCCAGTGATCCCATACGAGGGATCCCATCCCATCCCATTTCAGGGATCCCATCCATCCCTTCCCATCCCAGCCCAGGGATCCCATCCCATCCCATCCCATCCCATCCCATCCCATCCCATCCCATCCCATCCCATTCTAGCCAGTCCCATCCCATCCCATCGATCCCATTCCCATCCAATCCCATCCCATCCCATCCCATCCAATCCCATCCCAGGGATCCCATCCCAGGCATGCCATCCCATCCCATCCCATCCCATCGCAGGGATCCCATCCCATCGTAGGGATCCCATCCCATCCCATCCCAGGGACCCCATCCCAGGGATCCCATTACATCCCAGGGATCCCATCCCATCACATCCCATCCCATCCCCTCCAATCCCATTCCATCGCATCCCAGGGATCACATCCCATCCCATCCCGTCCCATCCCATCCCATCTCATCCCAGGGATCGCACCCCATCCCATCCCATCCCAGGGATCCCATCCCATCCCGTCCCATCCCATCCCATCCCAGAGATCCCATCCCCGGGACAACATCCCATCCCATCCCATCCCAGGGATACCATCCCATCCCAACCTATCCCATCCCATCCCGTGCCATCCCATCCCATCCCATCCCATCCCATCCCATCCCATGCCAGCCCATCCCAGAGATCCCATCCCATCGCCCGGATCCGATCCCAGGGATCCCATCCCATCCCAGGGATCCCATCCCATCCCATCACATCCCATCCCATGGATCCCATCCTATCCCATCTCATCCCATCCCATCCCATCCCATCCCATCCCATCCCATGGATCCCATCCCAACCCAGGGATCCCATCCCATCCCATCCCAGGGATCCCATCCCATCCCATCCCATCCCATCCCATCCCATCCTACCCCTTCCCATCCCATCCGATCCCATCCCAGGTATCCCCTCCCATCCCAGGGATCCCATCCTATCCCATCTCATCCCATCCCATCCCATCCCATCCCATCCCATCCCATCCCATCCCAGGGATCCCCTCCCATCCCAGGGATCCCATCCCATCCCATCCCAGGCCTCCAATCCCATCCCATCTCATCGCAGGGATCCCATCCCATCCCATCCCATCCCATCCCATCCCATCCCATCCCAGGGATCCCATCCCATCCCATCCCAGGGATCCCACCCCATCCAATCCCAGCCCATCCCACCCAATCCCATTCCAGTGATCCCATACGAGGGATCCCATCCCATCCCATTTCAGGGATCCCATCCATCCCTTCCCATCCCAGCCCAGGGATCCCATCCCATCCCATCCCATCCCATCCCATGGGATCCCATCCCAGGGATTCCATCCCATCCCAGGGATCCCATCTCATACGAGGGATCACATTCCAGGGATCCCAACCCAGGGATCCCATCCCATCCAATCCCAGGCCTCCAATCCCATCCCATCTCATCGCAGGGATCCCATCCCATCCCATCCCATCCCATCCCATCCCAGGGATCCCATCCCATCCCATCCCAGGGATCCCACCCCATCCAATCCCAGCCCATCCCACCCAATCCCATTCCAGTGATCCCATATGAGGGATCCCATCCCATCCCATTTCAGGGATCCCATCCATCCCTTCCCATCCCAGCCCAGGGATCCCATCCCATCCCATCCCATCCCATCCCATCCCATCCCATCCCATCCCATCCCATTCTAGCCAGTCCCATCCCATCCCATCGATCCCATTCCCATCCAATCCCATCCCATCCCATCCAATCCCATCCCAGGGATCCCATCCCAGGCATGCCATCCCATCCCATCCCATCCCATCGCAGGGATCCCATCCCATCGTAGGGATCCCATCCCATCCCATCCCAGGGACCCCATCCCAGGGATCCCATTACATCCCAGGGATCCCATCCCATCACATCCCATCCCATCCCCTCCAATCCCATTCCATCCCATCCCATCACATCCCAGTGATCCCATCCCAGGGATCCCATCCCATCTCAGGGATCCCATCCCATTCCATCGCATCCCAGGGATCACATCCCATCCCATCCCGTCCCATCCCATCCCATCCCATCTCATCCCAGGGATCGCACCCCATCCCATCCCATCCCAGGGATCCCATCCCATCCCGTCCCATCCCATCCCATCCCAGAGATCCCATCCCCGGGACAACATCCCATCCCATCCCATCCCAGGGATACCATCCCATCCCAACCTATCCCATCCCATCCCGTCCCATCCCATCCCATCCCATCCCATCCCATCCCATCCCATGCCAGCCCATCCCAGAAATCCCATCCCATCGCCCGGATCCCATCCCAGGGATCCCATCCCATCCCAGGGATCCCATCCCATCCCATCCCATCCCATCCCATCCCATCCCATCCCATCCCATGGATCCCATCCCAACCCAGGGATCCCATCCCATCCCATCCCAGGGATCCCATCCCATCCCGTCCCATCCCATCCTACCCCATCCCATCCCATCCGATCCCATCCCAGGGATCCCCTCCCATCCCAGGGATCCCATCCCAGGGATTCCATCCCATCCCAGGGATCCCATCCCATACGAGGGATCGCATTCCAGGGATCCCAACCCAGGGATCCCATTCCATCCAATCCCAGGCATCCAATCCCATACCATCTCATGGCAGGGATCCCATCCCATCCCATCCCAGGGATCCCAGCCCATCCCATCCCACCCAATCCCATCCCAGGGATCCCATACGAGGGATCCCATCCCATCCCATTTCAGGGATCCCATCCATCCCTTCCCATCCCATCCCAGGGATCCCATCCCATCCCATCCCATCCCATCCCATCCCATCCCATCCCATCCCATCCCACTGATCCCATCCCATCCCATCCCAGGGATCCCATCCCATCCCAACCTATCCCATCGCATCCCATCCCATCCCATTCCAGGGATCACATCTCATTCCAGGGATCCCATCCCAGGGATCCCATCCCAT
The DNA here is from genome assembly GCF_052056855.1 of Sturnus vulgaris. Lineage (NCBI taxonomy): Eukaryota > Metazoa > Chordata > Aves > Passeriformes > Sturnidae > Sturnus > Sturnus vulgaris. The sequence continues at coordinate 68,780,222 of NC_142282.1, forward strand.
CCCAGGGATCCCATCCCATCCCATCCCATCCCATCCCATTCCATCCCATCCCATCACATCCCAGTGATCCCATCCCAGGGATCCCACCCCATATCAGGGATCCCATCCCATCCCATTCCATCCCATCGCAGGGATCCCATCCCAGGGATCCCATCCCATCCCAGGGATCCCATCCCATCCCATCACATCCCTTCCCATGGATCCCATCCTATCCCATCTCATCCCATCCCATCCTATCCCATCCCATCCCATCCCATCCCATCCCAGGGGTCCCATCCCATCCCATCCCATCCCATCCCATCCCATCTCATCCCAGGGATCACATCTCATTCCAGGGATCCCATCCCAGGGATCCGATCCCAACCCTGGGATCCCATCCCATCCCAGGGATCCCATCCCATCCCATCCCAGGGATCCCATCGCAGGGATCCCATCCCATCCCATCCCATCCCATTCCATCCCATCCCATCCCATCCCATCCCATCCCATCCCAGGGATCCCATCCCATGCCATCCCATCCCATGCCATCCCATCACCTCCCATCCCATCCCAGGTATCCCATCCCATCCCATCTCTTCCCAGGGATCGCATCCCCTCCCATCCCAGGGATCCCATCCCATCCCATCCCATCCCAGGGATCCCATCCCAGGGATACCATCCCATCCCATCCCATCGCAGGGATCCCATCCCATCGCAGGGATCCCATCCCATCGCAGGGATCGCATCCCAGGGATCACATCCCATCGCAGGCATCCAATACCAGGGATCCCATCCAATCTCAGGGATCCCATCCCATCCCATCCCATCCCATCCCATCCCATCCCATCCCATCCCATCCCATCCCATGGATCCCATCCCAACCCAGGGATGCCATCCCATCCCATGGATACCATCCCAACCCAGGGATCCCATCCCATCCCAGGGATCCCATCCCATCCCTTCCCATCCCATCCCATCCCATCCCATCCCATCCCATCCCATCCCAGGGATCCCATCCCATCCCATCCCATCCCATTGGATCCCATTCCATCCCAGGGATCCCCGCCCATCCCAGGGATCCCATCCCATCCCATCCAATCCCATCCCATGCCAGGGATCCCATCCCATCCCATCCCATCCCATCCCATCCCAGGGGTCCCATCCCATCCCATCCCATCCCATCCCAGGGATTGCAACCCATCCCAGGAATCCCATCCCAGGGATCCGATCCCAACCCTGGGATCCCATCCCATCCCAGGAATCCCATCCCAGGGATCCCATCCCATCCCAGGGATCCCATCCCAGGGATCCGATCCCAACCCTGGGATCCCATCCTATCCCAGGGATCCCGTCCCATCCCAGGGATCCCGTCCCATCCCAGGGATCGCATCCCAGGGATCACATCCCATCGCAGGGATCCAATACCAGGGATCCCATCCAATCTCAGGGATCCCATCCCATCCCATCCCATCCCATCCCATCCCATCCCATCCCATCCCATGGATCCCATCCCAACCCAGGGATGCCATCCCATCCCATGGATACCATCCCAACCCAGGGATCCCATCCCATCCCAGGGATCCCATCCCATCCCATCCCAGCCCATCCCACCCAATCCCATTCCAGTGATCCCATACGAGGGATCCCATCCCATCCCATTTCAGGGATCCCATCCATCCCTTCCCATCCCTGGCCAGGGATCCCATCCCATCCCATCCCATCCCATCCCATTCTAGCCAGTCCCATCCCATCCCATCGATCCCATTCCCATCCAATCCCATCCCATCCCATCCCATCCCATCCCATCCAATCCCATCCCAGGGATCCCATCCCAGGCATGCCATCCCATCCCATCCCATCCCATCGCAGGGATCCCATCCCATCGTAGGGATCCCATCCCATCCCAGGGACCCCATCCCAGGGATCCCATTACATCCCAGGGATCCCATCCCATCACATCCCATCCCATCCCCTCCAATCCCATTCCATCGCATCCCATCACATCCCAGTGATCCCATCCCAGGGATCCCATCACATCTCAGGGATCCCATCCCATCCCATTCCATCGCATCCCAGGGATCACATCCCATCCCATCCCGTCCCATCCCATCCCATCTCATCCCAGGGATCGCACCCCATCCCATCCCATCCCATCCCAGGGATCCCATCCCATCCCGTCCCATCCCATCCCATCCCAGAGATCCCATCCCCGGGACAACATCCCATCCCATCCCATCCCAGGGATACCATCCCATCCCAACCTATCCCATCCCATCCCGTGCCATCCCATCCCATCCCATCCCATCCCATCCCATCCCATCCCATGCCAGCCCATCCCAGAGATCCCATCCCATCGCCCGGATCCGATCCCAGGGATCCCATCCCATCTCAGGGATCCCATCCCATTCCATCGCATCCCAGGGATCACATCCCATCCCATCCGGTCCCATCCCATCCCATCCCATCCCATCCCCGGGATCGCACCCCATCCCATCCCATCCCAGGGATCCCATCCCATCCCGTCCCATCCCATCCCATCCCAGAGATCCCATCCCCGGGACAACATCCCATCCCATCCCATCCCAGGGATACCATCCCATCCCAACCTATCCCATCCCATCCCGTCCCATCCCATCCCATCCCATCCCATCCCATCCCATCCCATCCCATCCCATCCCATGCCAGCCCATCCCAGAAATCCCATCCCATCGCCCGGATCCCATCCCAGGGATCCCATCCCATCCCAGGGATCCCATCCCATCCCATCCCATCCCATCCCATCCCATCCCATCCCATCCCATCCCATCCCATGGATCCCATCCCAACCCAGGGATCCCATCCCATCCCATCCCAGGGATCCCATCCCATCCCGTCCCATCCCATCCTACCCCTTCCCATCCCATCCGATCCCATCCCAGGGATCCCCTCCCATCCCAGGGATCCCATCCCAGGGATTCCATCCCATCCCAGGGATCCCATCCCATACGAGGGATCGCATTCCAGGGATCCCAACCCAGGGATCCCATTCCATCCAATCCCAGGCATCCAATCCCATACCATCTCATCGCAGGGATCCCATCCCATCCCATCCCAGGGATCCCAGCCCATCCCATCCCACCCAATCCCATCCCAGGGATCCCATACGAGGGATCCCATCCCATCCCATTTCAGGGATCCCATCCATCCCTTCCCATCCCATCCCAGGGATCCCATCCCAGGGATCCCATCCCATCCCATCCCATCCCATCCCATCCCATCCCATCCCACTGATCCCATCCCATCCCATCCCAGGGATCCCATCCCATCCCAACCTATCCCATCGCATCCCATCCCATCCCATTCCAGGGATCACATCTCATTCCAGGGATCCCATCCCAGGGATCCCATCCCATCCCAGGGATCCCATCCCATCCCGTCCCATCCCATCCCATTCCATCCCATCCCATCACATCCCAGTGATCCCATCCCAGGGATCCCACCCCATATCAGGGATCCCATCCCATCCCATTCCATCCCATCGCAGGGATCCCATCCCAGGGATCCCATCCCATCCCAGGGATCCCATCCCATCCCATCACATCCCTTCCCATGGATCCCATCCTATCCCATCTCATCCCATCCCATCCTATCCCATCCCATCCCATCCCATCCCAGGGGTCCCATCCCATCCCATCCCATCCCATCCCATCCCATCCCATCCCATCCCATCCCAGGGATCACATCTCATTCCAGGGATCCCATCCCAGGGATCCGATCCCAACCCTGGGATCCCATCCCATCCCAGGGATCCCATCCCATCCCATCCCAGGGATCCCATCGCAGGGATCCCATCCCATCCCATCCCATCCCATTCCATCCCATCCCATCCCATCCCATCCCATCCCATCCCATCCCAGGGATCCCATCCCATGCCATCCCATCCCATGCCATCCCATCCCCTCCCATCCCATCCCAGGTATCCCATCCCATCCCATCTCTTCCCAGGGATCGCATCCCCTCCCATCCCAGGGATCCCATCCCATCCCATCCCATCCCATCCCAGGGATCCCATCCCAGGGATACCATCCCATCCCATCCCATCGCAGGGATCCCATCCCATCGCAGGGATCCCATCCCATCGCAGGGATCGCATCCCAGGGATCACATCCCATCGCAGGCATCCAATACCAGGGGTCCCATCCAATCTCAGGGATCCCATCCCATCCCATCCCATCCCATCCCATCCCATCCCATCCCATCCCATCCCATCCCATCCCATGGATCCCATCCCAACCCAGGGATGCCATCCCATCCCATGGATACCATCCCAACCCAGGGATCCCATCCCATCCCAGGGATCCCATCCCATCCCTTCCCATCCCATCCCATCCCATCCCATCCCATCCCATCCCATCCCATCCCATCCCATCCCATCCCATCCCTTCCCATCCCATGCCATCCCATCCCATCCCATCCCAGGGATCCCATCCCATCCCATCCCATCCCATCCAATCCCAGGGATCCCATCCCATCCCATCCCATCCCATTGGATCCCATCCCATCCCAGGGATCCCCGCCCATCCCAGGGATCCCATCCCATCCCATCCAATCCCATCCCATCCCATGCCAGGGATCCCATCCCATCCCATCCCATCCCATCCCATCCCATCCCAGGGGTCCCATCCCATCCCATCCCATCCCATCCCATCCCAGGGATTGCAACCCATCCCAGGAATCCCATCCCAGGGATCCGATCCCAACCCTGGGATCCCATCCCATCCCAGGAATCCCATCCCAGGGATCCCATCCCATCCCAGGGATCCCATCCCAGGGATCCGATCCCAACCCTGGGATCCCATCCTATCCCAGGGATCCCGTCCCATCCCAGGGATCCCGTCCCATCCCAGGGATCGCATCCCAGGGATCACATCCCATCGCAGGGATCCAATACCAGGGATCCCATCCAATCTCAGGGATCCCATCCCATCCCATCCCATCCCATCCCATCCCATCCCATCCCATCCCATCCCATCCCATGGATCCCATCCCAACCCAGGGATGCCATCCCATCCCATGGATACCATCCCAACCCAGGGATCCCATCCCATCCCAGGGATCCCATCCCATCCCTTCCCAGCCCATCCCACCCAATCCCATTCCAGTGATCCCATACGAGGGATCCCATCCCATCCCATTTCAGGGATCCCATCCATCCCTTCCCATCCCTGGCCAGGGATCCCATCCCATCCCATCCCATCCCATCCCATTCTAGCCAGTCCCATCCCATCCCATCGATCCCATTCCCATCCAATCCCATCCCATCCCATCCCATCCCATCCCATCCAATCCCATCCCAGGGATCCCATCCCAGGCATGCCATCCCATCCCATCCCATCCCATCGCAGGGATCCCATCCCATCGTAGGGATCCCATCCCATCCCAGGGACCCCATCCCAGGGATCCCATTACATCCCAGGGATCCCATCCCATCACATCCCATCCCATCCCCTCCAATCCCATTCCATCGCATCCCATCACATCCCAGTGATCCCATCCCAGGGATCCCATCACATCTCAGGGATCCCATCCCATCCCATTCCATCGCATCCCAGGGATCACATCCCATCCCATCCCGTCCCATCCCATCCCATCTCATCCCAGGGATCGCACCCCATCCCATCCCATCCCAGGGATCCCATCCCATCCCGTCCCATCCCATCCCATCCCAGAGATCCCATCCCCGGGACAACATCCCATCCCATCCCATCCCAGGGATACCATCCCATCCCAACCTATCCCATCCCATCCCGTGCCATCCCATCCCATCCCATCCCATCCCATGCCAGCCCATCCCAGAGATCCCATCCCATCGCCCGGATCCGATCCCAGGGATCCCATCCCATCCCAGGGATCCCATCCTATTCCATCTCATCCCATCCCATCCCATCCCATCCCATCCCATCCCATCCCATCCCATCCCATCCCATCCCATGGATCCCATCCCAACCCAGGGATCCCATCCCATCCCATCCCAGGGATCCCATCCCATTCCCATCCAATCCCATCCCATCCCATCCCATCGCAGGGATCCCATCCCATCGTAGGGATCCCATCCCATCCCATCCCAGGGATCCCATCGCAGGGATCCCATCCCATCCCATCCCATCCCATTCCATCCCATCCCATCCCATCCCATCCCATCCCATCCCATCCCAGGGATCCCATCCCATGCCATCCCATCCCATGCCATCCCACCCCTTCCCATCCCATCCCAGGTATCCCATCCCATCCCATCTCTTCCCAGGGATCGCATCCCCTCCCATCCCAGGGATCCCATCCCATCCCATCCCATCCCATCCCAGGGATCCCATCCCAGGGATACCATCCCATCCCATCCCATCGCAGGGATCCCATCCCATCGCAGGGATCCCATCCCATCGCAGGGATCGCATCCCAGGGATCCCATCCCATCGCAGGGATCCCATCCCATCCCAGGGATCCCATCCCCGGGATCCCATCCCATCCCAGCGATCCCATCCCTGGGATCCCATCCCATCCCAGGGATCCCATCCCATCCCATCCCAACCCATCCCATCCCATCCCATCCCATCCCATCCCATCCCATCCCATCCCATCCCATCCCATCCCATCCCAGGGATCCCCTCCCATCCCAGGGATCCCATCCCATCCCATCCCATCAATCCCAGGTATCCCATCCCAGGGATTCCATCCCATCCCAGGGATCCCATCCCATCCAATCCCAGGCATCCAATCCCATCCCATCTCATCGCAGGGATCCCATCCCACCCAATCCCATGCCAGGGATCCCATACGAGGGATCCCATCCAATCCCATCCCATCCCATCCCATCACATCCAATCCCATCCCAGGGATCCCATCCCATCCCAACCCATCCCATCCAATCCCATCCCAGGGATCCCATCCCATCCTAGGGATCCCTTCCCATCCCATCCCAGGGACCCCATCCCAGGGATCCCATCCCATCCCAGGGATCCCATCCAAGGGATCCCATCCCATCCCATCCCATCCCATCCCATTCCATCCCAGTGATCCCATCCCAGGGATCCCATCCAATCTCAGGGATCCCATCCCATCCCATCCCATCCCATCCCATCCCATCCCATCCCATCCCATTCCATCCCAGTGATCCCATCCCAGGGATCCCATCCCATCTCAGGGATCCCATCCCATCCCATTCCATCCCATCCCAGGGTTCACATCCCATCCCATCTCAGGGATCCCATCCCATCCCATCTCATCCCAGGGATCGCACCCCATCCCATCCCAGGGATCCCATCCCATCCCAACCTATCCCATCCCGTCCCATCCCATCCCATCCCATCCCAGCCCATCCCAGAGATCCCATCCCATCGCCCGGATCCCATCCCAGGGATCCCATCCCATCCCAGGGATCCCATCCCAGGGATCCCAAACCATCCCATCACATCCCATCCCATGGATCCCATCCTATCCCATCTCATCCCATCCCATCCCATCCCATCCCATCCGATCCCATCCCATCCCTTCCCATCCCATCCCATCCCATCCCATCCCATCCCATCCCATCCCAGCCCATCCCAGGGATCCCATCCCATCCCAGGGATCCCACCCCATCCAATCCCAGCCCATCCCACCCAATCCCATTCCAGTGATCCCATACGAGGGATCCCATCCCATCCCATTTCAGGGATCCCATCCATCCCTTCCCATCCCAGCCCAGGGATCCCATCCCATCCCATCCCATCCCATCCCATCCCATCCCATCCCATCCCATTCTAGCCAGTCCCATCCCATCCCATCGATCCCATTCCCATCCAATCCCATCCCATCCCATCCCATCCAATCCCATCCCAGGGATCCCATCCCAGGCATGCCATCCCATCCCATCCCATCCCATCCCATCGCAGGGATCCCATCCCATCGTAGGGATCCCATCCCATCCCATCCCAGGGACCCCATCCCAGGGATCCCATTACATCCCAGGGATCCCATCCCATCACATCCCATCCCATCCCCTCCAATCCCATTCCATCCCATCCCATCACATCCCAGTGATCCCATCCCAGGGATCCCATCCCATCTCAGGGATCCCATCCCATCCCATTCCATCGCATCCCAGGGATCACATCCCATCCCATCCCGTCCCATCCCATCCCATCCCATCTCATCCCAGGGATCGCACCCCATCCCATCCCATCCCAGGGATCCCATCCCATCCCGTCCCATCCCATCCCATCCCAGAGATCCCATCCCCGGGACAACATCCCATCCCATCCCATCCCAGGGATACCATCCCATCCCAACCTATCCCATCCCATCCCGTCCCATCCCATCCCATCCCATCCCATCCCATCCCATCCCATCCCATCCCATCCCATCCCATCCCATGCCAGCCCATCCCAGAAATCCCATCCCATCGCCCGGATCCCATCCCAGGGATCCCATCCCATCCCAGGGATCCCATCCCATCCCATCACATCCCATCCCATGGATCCCATCCTATCCCATCTCATCCCATCCCATCCCATCCCATCCCATCCCATCCCATCCCATCCCATCCCATCCCATCCCATCCCATCCCATCCCATCCCATCCCATGGATCCCACCCCAACCCAGGGATCCCATCCCATCCCATCCCAGGGATCCCATCCCATCCCATCCCATCCCATCCCATCCTACCCCTTCCCATCCCATCCGATCCCATCCCAGGGATCCCCTCCCATCCCAGGGATCCCATCCCATCCCATCCCATCCCATCCCATCCCATCCCATCCCATCAATGCCAGGGATCCCATCCCAGGTATACATCACATCCCAGGGATCCCATCCCAGGGATTCCATCCCATCCCAGGGATCCCATCCCATACGACGGATCGCATTCCATGGATCCCAACCCAGGGATCCCATTCCATCCAATCCCAGGCATCCAATCCCATACCATCTCATCGCAGGGATCCCATCCCATCCCATCCCAGGGATCCCAGCCCATCCCATCCCACCCAATCCCATCCCAGGGATCCCATACGAGGGATCCCATCCCATCCCATTTCAGGGATCCCATCCATCCCTTCCCATCCCAGCCCAGGGATCCCATCCCATCCCATCCCATCCCAACCCATCCCATCCCATCCCATCCCAACCCATCCCATCCCATCCCATCCCATCCCATCCCATCCCATCCCATCCCATCCCATCCCATCCCATTCTAGCCAGTCCCATCCGATCCCATCGATCCCATTCCCATCCAATCCCATCCCATCCCATCCCATCACATCGAATCCCATCCCAGGGATCCCATCCCATCCCATCCCAGGGATCCCATCCCATCCCATCCCATCCCATCCCAGGGGTCCCATCCCATCCCATCCCATCCCAGGGATCACATCTCATTCCAGGGATCCCATCCCAGGGATCCCATCCCAACCCTGGGATCCCATCCTATCCCAGGGATCCCATCCCATCCCATCCCAGGGATCCCTTCCCAGGGATCCCATCCCAGGGATCCCATCCCATCCCATCCCATCCCATCCCACTGATCCCATCCCATCCCATCCCATACCACTGATCCCATCCCATCCCAACCTATCCCATCGCATCCCATCCCATCCCATTCCAGGGATCACATCTCATTCCAGGGATCCCATCCCAGGGATCCCATCCCAGGGATCCCATCCCAGGGATCCGATCCCAACCCTGGGATCCCATCCTATCCCAGGGATCCCGTCCCATCCCAGGGCTCCCATCCCTGGGACCCCATCCAAGGAATCCCATCCCATCCAATTCCAGGAATCCCATCCCATCCAAGGGATCCCATCCCATCCCAGGGATCCCATCCCTTCCGAGGGATCCCATCCCAGGGATCTAATCCCATCCCAGGGATCCCATCCCATCCCATCCCATCCCAGGGATCCCACCCAATCCCATCCCATCCCATCCCATCCCATCCCATCCCATCCCATCCCATCCCATCCCATCCCATCCCATTCTAGCCAGTCCCATCCCATCCCATCGATCCCATTCCCATCCAATCCCATCCCATCCCATCCCATCCCAGGGATCCCCTCCCATCCCAGGGATCCCATCCCATCCCATCCCATCCCATCCCATCCCATCCCATCCCAGGGATCCCATCCCATCCCATCCCAGGGATCCCACCCCATCCCATCCCAGCCCATCCCACCCAATCCCATTCCAGTGATCCCATACGAGGGATCCCATCCCATCCCATTTCAGGGATCCCATCCATCCCTTCCCATCCCAGCCCAGGGATCCCATCCAATCCCATCCCATCCCATCCCATCCCATCCCAGGGACCCCATCCCAGGGATCCCATTACATCCCAGGGATCCCATCCCATCACATCCCATCCCATCCCCTCCAATCCCATTCCATCCCATCCCATCACATCCCAGTGATCCCATCCCAGGGATCCCATCCCATCTCAGGGATCCCATCCCATCCCATTCCATCGCATCCCAGGGATCACATCCCATCCCGTCCCATCCCATCCCATCTCATCCCAGGGATCGCACCCCATCCCATCCCATCCCAGGGATCCCATCCCATCCCGTCCCATCCCATCCCATCCCAGAGATCCCATCCCCGGGACAACATCCCATCCCATCCCATCCCAGGGATACCATCCCATCCCAACCTATCCCATCCCATCCCGTCCCATCCCATCCCATCCCATCCCATCCCATCCCATCCCATCCCATCCCATCCCATCCCATTCCATCCCATCCCATGCCAGCCCATCCCAGGAATCCCATCCCATCGCCCGGATCCCATCCCAGGGATCCCATCCCATCCCAGGGATCCCATCCCATCCCATCACATCCCATCCCATGGATCCCATCCTATCCCATCTCATCCCATCCCATCCCATCCCATCCCATCCCATCCCATCCCATCCCATCCCATCCCATCCCATCCCATCCCATCCCATTCCATCCCATCCCATGCCAGCCCATCCCAGGAATCCCATCCCATCGCCCGGATCCCATCCCAGGGATCCCATCCCATCCCAGGGATCCCATCCCATCCCATCACATCCCATCCCATGGATCCCATCCTATCCCATCTCATCCCATCCCATCCCATCCCATCCCATCCCATCCCATCCCATCCCATCCCATCCCATCCCATCCCATCCCATCCCATGGATCCCATCCCAACCCAGGGATCCCATCCCCTCCCATCCCAGGGATCCCATCCCATCCCATCCCATCCCATCCCATCCCATCCCATCAATCCCAGGGATCCCATCCCAGGTATCCATCACATCCCAGGGATCCCATCCCAGGGATTCCATCCCATCCCAGGGATCCCATCCCATACGAGGGATCGCATTCCAGGGATCCCAACCCAGGGATCCCATTCCATCCAATCCCAGGCATCCAATCCCATACCATCTCATCGCAGGGATCCCATCCCATCCCATCCCAGGGATCCCAGCCCATCCCATCGCACCCAATCCCATCCCAGGGATCCCATACGAGGGATCCCATCCCATCCCATTTCAGGGATCCCATCCATCCCTTCCCATCCCAGCCCAGGGATCCCATCCCATCCCATCCCATCCCAACCCATCCCATCCCATCCCATCCCATCCCATCCCATCCCATCCCATCCATTCCCATCCCATCGATCCCATTCCCATCCAATCCCATCCCATCCCATCCCATCACATCGAATCCCATCCGAGGGATCCCATCCCATCGCAGGGATCCCATCCCAGGGATCACATCTCATTCCAGGGATCCCATCCCAGGGATCCCATCCCAATCCTGGGATCCCATCCTATCCCAGGGATCCCATCCCATCCCATCCCATCCCATCCCATCCCATCCCATCCCACTGATCCCATCCCATCCCATCCCAGGGATCCCATCCCATCCCAACCTATCCCATCGCATCCCATCCCATCCCATTCCAGGGATCACATCTCATTCCAGGGATCCCATCCCAGGGATCCCATCCCATCCCAGGGATCCCATCCCATCCCATCCCATCCCATCCCATCACATCCCAGTGATCCCATCCCGGGGATCCCACCCCATATCAGGGATCCCATCCCATCCCATTCCATCCCATCCCAGGGATCCCATCCCATCCCAACCTATCCCATCCCATCCCGTCCTATCCCATCCCATCCCAGAGATCCCATCCCCGGGATAACATCCCATCCCATCCCATCGCAGAGATCCCATCCCATCGCAGGGATCCCATCCCAGGGATCCCATCCCATCCCAGGGATCCCATCCCATCCCATCACATCCCTTCCCATGGATCCCATCCTATCCCATCTCATCCCATCCCATCCTAGCCCATCTCATCCCATCCCATCCCATCCTATCCCATCCCATCCCATCCCATCCCAGGGGTCCCATCCCATCCCATCCCATCCCATCCCAGGGATCACATCTCATTCCAGGGATCCCATCCCAGGGATCCGATCCCAACCCTGGGATCCCATCCCATCCCAGGGATCCCATCCCATCCCATCCCAGGGATCCCATCGCATGGATCCCATCCCATCCCATCCCATCCCATTCCATCCCATCCCATCCCATCCCATCCCATCCCATCCCATCCCATCCCATCCCATCCCATCCCATCCCATCCCATCCCATCCCTGCGATCCCATCCCATGCCATCCCATCCCATGCCATCCCATCCCATGCCATCCCATCCCTTCCCATCCCATCCCAGGTATCCCATCCCATCCCATCTCTTCCCAGGGATCGCATCCCCTCCCATCCCACGGATCCCATCCCATCCCATCCCATCCCAGGGATCCCATCCCAGGGATACCATCCCATCCCATCCCATCGCAGGGATCCCATCCCATCGCAGGGATCCCATCCCATCGCAGGGATCGCATCCCAGGGATCACATCCCATCGCAGGCATCCAATACCAGGGATCCCATCCAAGCTCAGGGATCCCATCCCATCCCATCCCATCCCATCCCATCCCATCCCATCCCATCCCATCCCATCCCATCCCATCCCATCCCATGGATCCCATCCCAACCCAGGGATGCCATCCCATCCCATGGATACCATCCCAACCCAGGGATCCCATCCCATCCCAATGATCCCATCCCATCCCTTCCCATCCCATCCCATCCCATCCCATCCCATCCCATCCCATCCCATCCCATCCCATCCCATCCCATCCCATCCCTTCCCATCCCATCCCATCCCATCCCATCCCATCCCATCCCAGGGATCCCATCCCATCCCATCCCATCCCATCCCATCCCATCCCATCCCATCCCAGGGATCCCATCCCATCCCATCCCATCCCATTGGATCCCATCCCATCCCAGGGATCCCCGCCCATCCCAGGGATCCCATCCCATCCCATCCAATCCCATCCCATCCCATCCCAGGGATCCCATCCCATCCCATCCCATCCCATCCCATCCCATCCCAGGGATTGCATCCCATCCCAGGAATCCCATCCCAGGGATCCGATCCCAACCCTGGGATCCCATCCCATCCCAGGAATCCCATCCCAGGGATCCCATCCCATCCCAGGGATCCCATCCCAGGGATCCGATCCCAACCCTGGGATCCCATCCTATCCCAGGGATCCCGTCCCATCCCAGGGATCCCGTCCCATCCCAGGGATCGCATCCCAGGGATCACATCCCATCGCAGGGATCCAATACCAGGGATCCCATCCAATCTCAGGGATCCCATCCCATCCCATCCCATCCCATCCCATCCCATCCCATCCCATGGATCCCATCCCAACCCAGGGATGCCATCCCATCCCATGGATACCATCCCAACCCAGGGATCCCATCCCATCCCAGGGATCCCATCCCATCCCATCCCAGCCCATCCCACCCAATCCCATTCCAGTGATCCCATACGAGGGATCCCATCCCATCCCATTTCAGGGATCCCATCCATCCCTTCCCATCCCAGCCCAGGGATCCCATCCCATCCCATCCCATCCCATCCCATCCCATCCCATCCCATCCCATCCCATCCCATTCTAGCCAGTCCCATCCCATCCCATCGATCCCATTCCCATCCAATCCCATCCCATCCCATCCCATCCAATCCCATCCCAGGGATCCCATCCCAGGCATGCCATCCCATCCCATCCCATCCCATCGCAGGGATCCCATCCCATCGTAGGGATCCCATCCCATCCCATCCCAGGGACCCCATCCCAGGGATCCCATTACATCCCAGGGATCCCATCCCATCACATCCCATCCCATCCCCTCCAATCCCATTCCATCGCATCCCATCACATCCCAGTGATCCCATCCCAGGGATCCCATCACATCTCAGGGATCCCATCCCATCCCATTCCATCGCATCCCAGGGATCACATCCCATCCCATCCCGTCCCATCCCATCCCATCTCATCCCAGGGATCGCACCCCATCCCATCCCATCCCATCCCAGGGATACCATCCCATCCCATCCCATCGCAGGGATCCCATCCCATCGCAGGGATCCCATCCCATCGCAGGGATCGCATCCCAGGGATCACATCCCATCGCAGGCATCCAATACCAGGGATCCCATCCAAGCTCAGGGATCCCATCCCATCCCATCCCATCCCATCCCATCCCATCCCATCCCATCCCATGGATCCCATCCCAACCCAGGGATGCCATCCCATCCCATGGATACCATCCCAACCCAGGGATCCCATCCCATCCCAATGATCCCATCCCATCCCTTCCCATCCCATCCCATCCCATCCCATCCCATCCCATCCCATCCCATCCCATCCCTTCCCATCCCATCCCATCCCATCCCATCCCATCCCACCCCAGGGATCCCATCCCATCCCATCCCATCCCATCCCATCCCATCCCATCCCAGGGATCCCATCCCATCCCATCCCATCCCATTGGATCCCATCCCATCCCAGGGATCCCCGCCCATCCCAGGGATCCCATCCCATCCCATCCAATCCCATCCCATCCCATCCCAGGGATCCCATCCCATCCCATCCCATCCCAGGGGTCCCATCCCATCCCATCCCATCCCATCCCATCCCATCCCATCCCATCCCATCCCAGGGATTGCATCCCATCCCAGGAATCCCATCCCAGGGATCCGATCCCAACCCTGGGATCCCATCCCATCCCAGGAATCCCATCCCAGGGATCCCATCCCATCCCAGGGATCCCATCCCAGGGATCCGATCCCAACCCTGGGATCCCATCCTATCCCAGGGATCCCGTCCCATCCCAGGGATCCCGTCCCATCCCAGGGATCGCATCCCAGGGATCACATCCCATCGCAGGGATCCAATACCAGGGATCCCATCCAATCTCAGGGATCCCATCCCATCCCATCCCATCCCATCCCATCCCATCCCATCCCATCCCATCCCATCCCATCCCATGGATCCCATCCCAACCCAGGGATGCCATCCCATCCCATGGATACCATCCCAACCCAGGGATCCCATCCCATCCCAGGGATCCCATCCCATCCCATCCCAGCCCATCCCACCCAATCCCATTCCAGTGATCCCATACGAGGGATCCCATCCCATCCCATTTCAGGGATCCCATCCATCCCTTCCCATCCCAGCCCAGGGATCCCATCCCATCCCATCCCATCCCATCCCATCCCATCCCATTCTAGCCAGTCCCATCCCATCCCATCGATCCCATTCCCATCCAATCCCTCCCATCCCATCCCATCCAATCCCATCCCAGGGATCCCATCCCAGGCATGCCATCCCATCCCATCCCATCCCATCGCAGGGATCCCATCCCATCGTAGGGATCCCATCCCATCCCATCCCAGGGACCCCATCCCAGGGATCCCATTACATCCCAGGGATCCCATCCCATCACATCCCATCCCATCCCCTCCAATCCCATTCCATCGCATCCCATCACATCCCAGTGATCCCATCCCAGGGATCCCATCACATCTCAGGGATCCCATCCCATCCCATTCCATCGCATCCCAGGGATCACATCCCATCCCATCCCGTCCCATCCCATCCCATCTCATCCCAGGGATCGCACCCCATCCCATCCCATCCCATCCCAGGGATCCCATCCCATCCCGTCCCATCCCATCCCATCCCAGAGATCCCATCCCCGGGACAACATCCCATCCCATCCCATCCCAGGGATACCATCCCATCCCAACCTATCCCATCCCATCCCGTGCCATCCCATCCCATCCCATCCCATCCCATCCCATCCCATCCCATCCCATCCCATCCCATGCCAGCCCATCCCAGAGATCCCATCCCATCGCCCGGATCCGATCCCAGGGATCCCATCCCATCCCAGGGATCCCATCCCATCCCATCACATCCCATCCCATGGATCCCATCCTATCCCATCTCATCCCATCCCATCCCATCCCATCCCATGGATCCCATCCCAACCCAGGGATCCCATCCCATCCCATCCCAGGGATCCCATCCCATCCCATCCCATCCCATCCCATCCCATCCCATCCCATCCTACCCCTTCCCATCCCATCCGATCCCATCCCAGGGATCCCCTCCCATCCCAGGGATCCCATCCCATCCCATCCCATCCCATCAATCCCAGGGATCCCTTCCCAGGTATCCATCACATCCCAGGGATCCCATCCCAGGGATTCCATCCCATCCCAGGGATCCCATCCCATCCCATCCCAGGGATCCCATCCCATCCCATCCCATCCCAGGGGTCCCATCCCATCCCATCCGATCCCATCCCATCCCAGGGATCACATCTCATTCCAGGGATCCCATGCCAGGGATCCGATCCCAACCCTGGGATCCCACCCTATCCCAGGGATCCCATCCCATCCCATCCCAGGGATCCCTTCCCAGGGATCCCATCTCAGGGATCCCATCCCATCCCGTCCCATACCACTGATCCCATCCCATCCCATCCCAGGGATCCCATCCCATCCCAACCTATCCCATCGCATCCCATCCCATCCCATTCCAGGGATCACATCTCATTCCAGGGATCCCATCCCAGGGATCCCATCCCATCCCAGGGATCCCATCCCAGGGATCCGATCCCAACCCTGGGATCCCATCCTATCCCAGGGATCCCGTCCCATCCAATTCCAGGAATCCCATCCCATCCAATTCCAGGAATGCCATCCCATCCAAGGGATCCCATCCCATCCCAGGGTTCCCATCCCTTCCGAGGGATCCCATCCCAGGGATCTAATCCCATCCCAGGGATCCCATCCCATCCCATCCCATCCCATCCCATCCCATCCCATCCCATCCCATCCCATCCCATGGATCCCATCCCAACTCAGGGATCCCATCCCATCCCAGGGATCCCATCCCATCCCATCCCATCCCATCAATCCCAGGGATCCCATCCAGGGTATCCATCCCATCCCATGGATCCCATCCCAGGGATTCCATCCCATCCCAGGGATCCCATCCCATACGAGGGATCGCATTCCAGGGATCCCAAACCAGGGATCCCATCCCATCCAATCCCAGGCATCCAATCCCATCCCATCTCATCGCAGGGACCCCATCCCATCCCATCCCATCCCATCCCATCCCATCCCAGGGATCCCATCCCATCCCAGGTATCCCAGCCCATCCCATCCCAGCCAATCCCATCCCAGGGATCCCATACAAGGGATCCCATCCCATCCCATCCCATTTCAGGGATCTCATCCATCCCTTCCCATCCCAGCACAGGGATCCCATCCCATCCCATCCCATCCCATCCCATCCCATCCCATCCCATCCCATCCCATCCCATCCCATTCTAGCCAGTCCCATCCCATCCCATCGATCCCATTCCCATCCAATCCCATCCCATCCCATCACATCACATCCAATCCCATCCCAGGGATCCCATCCCATCCCATCCCAGGGATCCCATCCCATCCCATCCCATCCCAGGGGTCCCATCCCATCCCATCCCATCCCATCCCATCCCATCCCATCCCAGGGATCACATCTCATTCCAGGGATCCTATCCCAGGGACCCGATCCCAACCCTGGGATCCCATCCTATCCCAGGGATCCCATCCCATCCCATCCCAGGGATCCCATCGCAGGGATCCCATCCCATCCCATCCCATCCCATCCCATCCCATCCCATCCCATCCCATCCCATCCCATCCCATCCCATTCCATCCCATCCCATCCCATCCCATCCCATCACATCCCATCCCATCACATTCCAGTGATCCCATCCCAGGGATCCCATCCCATCTCAGGGATACCATCCCATCCCATCCCATCCCATCCAAGGGATCCCATCCCATGCCATCCCATCCCATCCCATCCCATCCCATCCCATCCCATCCCTTCCCATCCCATCCCAGGTATCACATCCCATCCCATCTCTTCCCAGGGATCGCATCCCAGGGATACCATCCCATCCCATCCCAGGGATCCCATCCCAGGGATACCATCCCATCCCATCCCATCGCAGGGATCCCATCCCATCGCAGGGATCCCATCCCATCGCAGGGATCGCATCCCAGGGATCACATCCCATCGCAGGCATCCAATACCAGGGATCCCATCCAATCTCAGGGATCCCATCCCATCCCATCCCATCCCATCCCATCCCATCCCATCCCATCCCATCCCATCCCATGGATCCCATCCCAACCCAGGGATGCCATCCCATCCCATGGATACCATCCCAACCCAGGGATCCCATCCCATCCCAGGGATCCCATCCCATCCCTTCCCATCCCATCCCATCCCATCCCATCCCATACCATCCCATCCCATCCCTTCCCATCCCATCCCATCCCATCCCATCCCATCCCAGGGATCCCATCCCATCCCATCCCATCCCATCCCAGGGATCCCATCCCATCCCATCCCATCCCATTGGATCCCATCCCATCCCAGGGATCCCCGCCCATCCCAGGGATCCCATCCCATCCCATCCAATCCCATCCCATCCCATCCCAGGGATCCCATCCCAT
This sequence comes from Sturnus vulgaris, assembly GCF_052056855.1. NCBI lineage: Eukaryota > Metazoa > Chordata > Aves > Passeriformes > Sturnidae > Sturnus > Sturnus vulgaris. The sequence continues at coordinate 68,799,133 of NC_142282.1, forward strand.
CCCATCCCAGGGATCCCATCCCATCACATCCCATCCCAGGGGTCCCATCCCATCCCATCCCATCCCATCCCAGGGATCACATCTCATTCCAGGGATCCCATCCCACGGACCCGATCCCAACCCTGGGATCCCATCCTATCCCAGGGATCCCATCCCATCCCATCCCAGGGATCCCATCGCAGGGATCCCATCCCATCCCATCCCATCCCATCCCATCCCATCCCATCCCATCCCATCCCATTCCATCCCATCCCATCCCATCCCATCCCATCCCAGGGATCACATCTCATTCCAGGGATCCCATCCCAGGGATCCGATCCCAACCCTGGGATCCCATCCCATCCCAGGGATCCCATCCCATCCCATCCCAGGGATCCCATCGCATGGATCCCATCCCATCCCATCCCATTCCATCCCATCCCATCCCATCCCATCCCATCCCATCCCATCCCATCCCATCCCATCCCATCCCATCCCTGGGATCCCATCCCATGCCATCCCATCCCATGCCATCCCATCCCTTCCCATCCCATCCCAGGTATCCCATCCCATCCCATCTCTTCCCAGGGATCGCATCCCCTCCCATCCCAGGGATCCCATCCCATCCCATCCCATCCCAGGGATCCCATCCCAGGGATACCATCCCATCCCATCCCATCGCAGGGATCCCATCCCATCGCAGGGATCCCATCCCATCGCAGGGATCGCATCCCAGGGATCACATCCCATCGCAGGCATCCAATACCAGGGATCCCATCCAATCTCAGGGATCCCATCCCATCCCATCCCATCCCATCCCATCCCATCCCATCCCATCCCATCCCATGGATCCCATCCCAACCCAGGGATGCCATCCCATCCCATGGATACCATCCCAACCCAGGGATCCCATCCCATCCCAATGATCCCATCCCATCCCTTCCCATCCCATCCCATCCCATCCCATCCCATCCCTTCCCATCCCATCCCATCCCATCCCATCCCATCCCATCCCAGGGATCCCATCCCATCCCATCCCATCCCATCCCATCCCATCCCAGGGATCCCATCCCATCCCATCCCATCCCATTGGATCCCATCCCATCCCAGGGATCCCCGCCCATCCCAGGGATCCCATCCCATCCCATCCAATCCCATCCCATCCCATCCCAGGGATCCCATCTCATCCCATCCCATCCCAGGGGTCCCATCCCATCCCATCCCATCCCATCCCATCCCATCCCAGGGATTGCATCCCATCCCAGGAATCCCATCCCAGGGATCCGATCCCAACCCTGGGATCCCATCCCATCCCAGGAATCCCATCCCAGGGATCCCATCCCATCCCAGGGATCCCATCCCAGGGATCCGATCCCAACCCTGGGATCCCATCCTATCCCAGGGATCCCGTCCCATCCCAGGGATCCCGTCCCATCCCAGGGATCGCATCCCAGGGATCACATCCCATCGCAGGGATCCAATACCAGGGATCCCATCCAATCTCAGGGATCCCATCCCATCCCATCCCATCCCATCCCATCCCATCCCATCCCATCCCATCCCATCCCATGGATCCCATCCCAACCCAGGGATGCCATCCCATCCCATGGATACCATCCCAACCCAGGGATCCCATCCCATCCCAGGGATCCCATCCCATCCCATCCCAGCCCATCCCACCCAATCCCATTCCAGTGATCCCATACGAGGGATCCCATCCCATCCCATTTCAGGGATCCCATCCATCCCTTCCCATCCCAGCCCAGGGATCCCATCCCATCCCATCCCATCCCATCCCATCCCATCCCATTCTAGCCAGTCCCATCCCATCCCATCGATCCCATTCCCATCCAATCCCATCCCATCCCATCCCATCCCATCCAATCCCATCCCAGGGATCCCATCCCAGGCATGCCATCCCATCCCATCCCATCCCATCGCAGGGATCCCATCCCATCGTAGGGATCCCATCCCATCCCATCCCAGGGACCCCATCCCAGGGATCCCATTACATCCCAGGGATCCCATCCCATCACATCCCATCCCATCCCCTCCAATCCCATTCCATCGCATCCCATCACATCCCAGTGATCCATCCCAGGGATCCCATCACATCTCAGGGATCCCATCCCATCCCATTCCATCGCATCCCAGGGATCACATCCCATCCCATCCCGTCCCATCCCATCCCATCTCATCCCAGGGATCGCACCCCATCCCATCCCATCCCATCCCAGGGATCCCATCCCATCCCGTCCCATCCCATCCCATCCCAGAGATCCCATCCCCGGGACAACATCCCATCCCATCCCATCCCAGGGATCCCATCCCATCCCAACCTATCCCATCCCATCCCGTGCCATCCCATCCCATCCCATCCCATCCCATGCCAGCCCATCCCAGAGATCCCATCCCATCGCCCGGATCCGATCCCAGGGATCCCATCCCATCCCAGGGATCCCATCCCATCCCATCCCATCCCATCCCTTCCCATCCCGTCCTACCCCTTCCCATCCCATCCGATCCCATCCCAGGGATCCCCTCCCATCCCAGGGATCCCATCCCATCCCATCCCATCCCATCCCATCCCATCCCATCCCATCCCATCCCATCAATCCCAGGGATCCCTTCCCAGGTATCCATCACATCCCAGGGATCCCATCCCAGGGATTCCATCCCATCCCAGGGATCCCATCCCATCCCATCCCAGGGATCCCATCCCATCCCATCCCATCCCAGGGGTCCCATCCCATCCCATCCGATCCCATCCCATCCCAGGGATCACATCTCATTCCAGGGATCCCATCCCAGGGATCCGATCCCAACCCTGGGATCCCACCCTATCCCAGGGATCCCATCCCATCCCATCCCAGGGATCCCTTCCCAGGGATCCCATCTCAGGGATCCCATGCCATCCCATCCCATACCACTGATCCCATCCCATCCCATCCCAGGGATCCCATCCCATCCCAACCTATCCCATCGCATCCCATCCCATCCCATTCCAGGGATCACATCTCATTCCAGGGATCCCATCCCAGGGATCCCATCCCATCCCAGGGATCCCATCCCAGGGATCCGATCCCAACCCTGGGATCCCATCCTATCCCAGGGATCCCGTCCCATCCAATTCCAGGAATCCCATCCCATCCAATTCCAGGAATCCCATCCCATCCAAGGGATCCCATCCCATCCCAGGGTTCCCATCCCTTCCGAGGGATCCCATCCCAGGGATCTAATCCCATCCCAGGGATCCCATCCCATCCCATCCCATCCCATCCCATCCCATCTCATCCCATCCCATCCCATCCCATCCCATGGATCCCATCCCAACTCAGGGATCCCATCCCATCCCAGGGATCCCATCCCATCCCATCCCATCCCATCCCATCCCATCAATCCCAGGGATCCCATCCAGGGTATCCATCCCATCCCATGGATCCCATCCCAGGGATTCCATCCCATCCCAGGGATCCCATCCCATACGAGGGATCGCATTCCAGGGATCCCAACCCAGGGATCCCATCCCATCCAATCCCAGGCATCCAATCCCATCCCATCTCATCGCAGGGACCCCATCCCATCCCATCCCATCCCATCCCAGGGATCCCATCCCATCCCATCCCAGGTATCCCAGCCCATCCCATCCCAGCCAATCCCATCCCAGGGATCCCATACAAGGGATCCCATCCCATCCCATTTCAGGGATCTCATCCATCCCTTCCCATCCCAGCACAGGGATCCCATCCCATCCCATCCCATCCCATCCCATCCCATCCCATCCCATCCCATCCCATCCCATCCCATCCCATCCCATCCCATCCCATCCCATTCTAGCCAGTCCCATCCCATCCCATCGATCCCAATCCCATCCAATCCCATCCCATCCCATCACATCACATCCAATCCCATCCCAGGAATCCCATCCCATCCCATCCCAGGGATCCCATCCCATCCCATCCCATCCCATCCCCTCCAATCCCATTCCATCGCATCCCATCACATCCCAGTGATCCCATCCCAGGGATCCCATCACATCTCAGGGATCCCATCCCATCCCATTCCATCGCATCCCAGGGATCACATCCCATCCCATCCCGTCCCATCCCATCCCATCTCATCCCAGGGATCGCACCCCATCCCATCCCATCCCATCCCAGGGATCCCATCCCATCCCGTCCCATCCCATCCCATCCCAGAGATCCCATCCCCGGGACAACATCCCATCCCATCCCATCCCAGGGATCCCATCCCATCCCAACCTATCCCATCCCATCCCGTGCCATCCCATCCCATCCCATCCCATCCCATCCCATGCCAGCCCATCCCAGAGATCCCATCCCATCGCCCGGATCCGATCCCAGGGATCCCATCCCATCCCAGGGATCCCATCCCATCCCATCACATCCCATCCCATGGATCCCATCCTATCCCATCTCATCCCATCCCATCCCATCCCATCCCATCCCAGGGATCCCATCCCAACCCAGGGATCCCATCCCATCCCATCCCAGGGATCCCATCCCATCCCATCCCATCCCATCCCTTCCCATCCCATCCTACCCCTTCCCATCCCATCCGATCCCATCCCAGGGATCCCCTCCCATCCCAGGGATCCCATCCCATCCCATCCCATCCCATCCCATCCCATCCCATCCCATCCCATCCCATCCCATCCCATCCCATCAATCCCAGGGATCCCTTCCCAGGTATCCATCACATCCCAGGGATCCCATCCCAGGGATTCCATCCCATCCCAGGGATCCCATCCCATCCCATCCCAGGGATCCCATCCCATCCCATCCCATCCCAGGGGTCCCATCCCATCCCATCCGATCCCATCCCATCCCAGGGATCACATCTCATTCCAGGGATCCCATCCCAGGGATCCGATCCCAACCCTGGGATCCCACCCTATCCCAGGGATCCCATCCCATCCCATCCCAGGGATCCCTTCCCAGGGATCCCATCTCAGGGATCCCATGCCATCCCATCCCATACCACTGATCCCATCCCATCCCATCCCAGGGATCCCATCCCATCCCAACCTATCCCATCGCATCCCATCCCATCCCATTCCAGGGATCACATCTCATTCCAGGGATCCCATCCCAGGGATCCCATCCCATCCCAGGGATCCCATCCCAGGGATCCGATCCCAACCCTGGGATCCCATCCTATCCCAGGGATCCCGTCCCATCCAATTCCAGGAATCCCATCCCATCCAATTCCAGGAATCCCATCCCATCCAAGGGATCCCATCCCATCCCAGGGTTCCCATCCCTTCCGAGGGATCCCATCCCAGGGATCTAATCCCATCCCAGGGATCCCATCCCATCCCATCCCATCCCATCCCATCCCATCTCATCCCATCCCATCCCATCCCATCCCATGGATCCCATCCCAACTCAGGGATCCCATCCCATCCCAGGGATCCCATCCCATCCCATCCCATCCCATCCCATCCCATCAATCCCAGGGATCCCATCCAGGGTATCCATCCCATCCCATGGATCCCATCCCAGGGATTCCATCCCATCCCAGGGATCCCATCCCATACGAGGGATCGCATTCCAGGGATCCCAACCCAGGGATCCCATCCCATCCAATCCCAGGCATCCAATCCCATCCCATCTCATCGCAGGGACCCCATCCCATCCCATCCCATCCCATCCCAGGGATCCCATCCCATCCCATCCCAGGTATCCCAGCCCATCCCATCCCAGCCAATCCCATCCCAGGGATCCCATACAAGGGATCCCATCCCATCCCATTTCAGGGATCTCATCCATCCCTTCCCATCCCAGCACAGGGATCCCATCCCATCCCATCCCATCCCATCCCATCCCATCCCATCCCATCCCATCCCATCCCATCCCATCCCATTCTAGCCAGTCCCATCCCATCCCATCGATCCCAATCCCATCCAATCCCATCACATCACATCCAATCCCATCCCAGGGATCCCATCCCATCCCATCCCAGGGATCCCATCCCATCCCATCCCATCCCAGGGGTCCCATCCCATCCCATCCCATCCCATCCCATCCCATCCCATCCCATCCCATCCCAGGGATCACATCTCATTCCAGGGATCCTATCCCAGGGACCCGATCCCAACCCTGGGATCCCATCCTATCCCAGGGATCCCATCCCATCCCATCCCAGGGATCCCATCGCAGGGATCCCATCCCATCCCATCCCATCCCATCCCATCCCATCCCATCCCATCCCATCCCATCCCATCCCATCCCATCCCATCCCATTCCATCCCATCCCATCCCATCCCATCCCATCCCATCCCATCACATCCCATACCATCACATACCAGTGATCCCATCCCAGGGATCCCATCCCATCTCAGGGATACCATCCCATCCCATCCCATCCAAGGGATCCCGTCCCATGCCATCCCATCCCATCCCATCCCATCCCATCCCATCCCATCCCTTCCCATCCCATCCCAGGTATCACATCCCATCCCATCTCTTCCCAGGGATCGCATCCCAGGGATACCATCCCATCCCATCCCAGGGATCCCATCCCATCCCATCCCATCCCATTGGATCCCATCCCATCCCAGGGATCCCCGCCCATCCCAGGGATCCCATCCCATCCCATCCAATCCCATCCCATCCCATCCCAGGGATCCCATCCCATCCCATCCCAGGGATCCCATCCCATCCCATCCCATCCCATCCCATCCCATCCCAGGGGTCCCATCCCATCCCATCCCATCCCATCCCAGGGATCACATCTCATTCCAGGGATCCCATCCCAGGGACCCGATCCCAACCCTGGGATCCCATCCTATCCCAGGGATCCCATCCCATCCCATCCCAGGGATCCCATCGCAGGGATCCCATCCCATCCCATCCCATCCCATCCCATCCCATCCCATTCCATCCCATCCCATCCCATCCCATCCCATCCCATCACATCCCATCCCATCACATACCAGTGATCCCGTCCCAGGGATCCCATCCCATCTCAGGGATACCATCCCATCCCATCCAAGGGATCCCATCCCATGCCATCCCATCCCATCCCATCCCATCCCATCCCATCCCATCCCATCCCTTCCCATCCCATCCCAGGTATCACATCCCATCCCATCTCTTCCCAGGGATCGCATCCCCTCCCATCCCAGGGATCCCATCCCATCCCATCCCATCCCAGGGATCCCATCCCAGGGATACCATCCCATCCCATCCCATCGCAGGGATCCCATCCCATCGCAGGGATCCCATCCCATCGCAGGGATCGCATCCCAGGGATCACATCCCATCACAGGCATCCAATACCAGGGATCCCATCCAATCTCAGGGATCCCATCCAATCTCAGGGATCCCATCCCATCCCATCCCATCCCATCCCATCACATCCCATCCCATCCCATGGATCCCATCCCAACCCAGGGATGCCATCCCATCCCATGGATACCATCCCAACCCAGGGATCCCATCCCATCCCAGGGATCCCAGCCCATCCCTTCCCATCCCATCCCATCCCATCCCATCCCATCCCATCCCATCCCAGGGATCCCATCCCATCCCATCCCATCCCATCCCATCCCAGGGATCGCATCCCATCCCATCCCATCCCATTGGATCCCATCCCATCCCAGGGATCCCAGCCCATCCCAGGGATCCCATCCCATCCCATCCCATCCCATCCCATCCCATCCCATCCCATCCCAGGGATCCCATCCCATCCCATCCCATCCCATCCCATCCCATCCCATCCCAGGGGTCCCATCCCATCCCATCCCAGGGATCGCATCCCATCCCAGGAATCCCATCCCAGGGATCCGATCCCAACCCTGGGATCCCATTCCAGGAATCCCATCCCAGGGATCCCATCCCATCCCAGGGATCCCATCCCAGGGATCCGATCCCAACCCTGGGATCCCATCCTATCCCAGGGATCCCGTCCCATCCCAGGGATCCCGTCCCATCCCAGGGATCCCATCCCAGGGATCCCATCCCATCCCATCCCATGCCATCCCATTCCATCCCACCCATTCCCATCCCAGGAATCCCATCCCATCCAATTCCAGGAATCCCATCCCATCCAAGGGATCCCATCCCATCCCAGTGATCCCATCCCTTCCGAGGGATCCCATCCCAGGGATCTAATCCCATCCCAGGAATCCCATCCCATCCAATTCCAGGAATCCCATCCCATCCCAGGGATCCCATCCAGGGTATCCATCCCATCCCATGGATCCCATCCCAGGGATTCCATCCCATCCCAGGGATCCCATCCCATACGAGGGATCGCATTCCAGGGATCCCAACCCAGGGATCCCATCCCATCCAATCCCAGGCATCCAATCCCATCCCATCTCATCGCAGGGACCCCATCCCATCCCATCCCATCCCATCCCAGGGATCCCATCCCATCCCATCCCAGGTATCCCAGCCCATCCCATCCCAGCCAATCCCATCCCAGGGATCCCATACAAGGGATCCCATCCCATCCCATTTCAGGGATCTCATCCATCCCTTCCCATCCCAGCACAGGGATCCCATCCCATCCCATCCCATCCCATCCCATCCCATCCCATCCCATCCCATCCCATTCTAGCCAGTCCCATCCCATCCCATCGATCCCAATCCCATCCAATCCCATCCCATCCCATCACATCACATCCAATCCCATCCCAGGGATCCCATCCCATCCCATCCCAGGGATCCCATCCCATCCCATCCCATCCCAGGGGTCCCATCCCATCCCATCCCATCCCATCCCATCCCATCCCATCCCAGGGATCACATCTCATTCCAGGGATCCTATCCCAGGGACCCGATCCCAACCCTGGGATCCCATCCTATCCCAGGGATCCCATCCCATCCCATCCCAGGGATCCCATCGCAGGGATCCCATCCCATCCCATCCCATCCCATCCCATCCCATCCCATCCCATCCCATCCCATTCCATCCCATCCCATCCCATCCCATCCCATCCCATCACATCCCATCCCATCACATACCAGTGATCCCATCCCAGGGATCCCATCCCATCTCAGGGATACCATCCCATCCCATCCCATCCCATCCCACGGTTCCCATCCCATCCCAACCCATCCCATCCTATCCCATGGATGCCATCCCATCCCAGAGACCCCATCCCAGGGTTCCTATCCCAGGGATTCCATCCCATCCCAGCGATTCCATCCCATCCCATCCCATCCCATCCCATCCCATCCCAGGGATCGCATACCATCCCAACCCATCCCATCCCATCCCATCCCATCCCATCCCATCCCATCCCATCTCATACCTGATATCCCATCCCAGGAATCCCATCCCATCCCAGGGATTCCATTCCATCCCATCCCATCCCAGGCATCCCATCCCATTCCAACCCATCCCATCCCACCCCAACCCATCCCATCCCATCCCATCCCATCCCATCCCATCCCATCCCATCCCATCCCATCCCATCCCATCCCATCCCATCCCATCCCAGGGATCCCATCCTAGGGATCCCATCCCATCCCATCCTATCCCATCCCATCCCATCCCATCCCATCCCATCCCATCCCATCCCATCCCATCCCATCCCATCCCATCCCTTCCCATCCCATCCCAGGTATCACATCCCATCCCATCTCTTCCCAGGGATCGCATCCCAGGGATACCATCCCATCCCATCCCAGGGATCCCATCCCAGGGATACCATCCCATCCCATCCCATCGCAGGGATCCCATCCCATCGCAGGGATCCCATCCCATCGCAGGGATCGCATCCCAGGGATCACATCCCATCGCAGGCATCCAATACCTGGGATCCCATCCAATCTCAGGGATCCCATCCCATCCCATCCCATCCCATCCCATCCCATCCCATCCCATCCCATCCCATCCCATGGATCCCATCCCAACCCAGGGATCCCATCCCAACCCAGGGATGCCATCCCATCCCATGGATACCATCCCAACCCAGGGATCCCATCCCATCCCAGGGATCCCATCCCATCCCTTCCCATCCCATCCCATCCCATCCCATCCCATCCCATCCCATCCCATCCCATCCCATCCCATCCCTTCCCATCCCATCCCATCCCATCCCATCCCAGGGATCCCATCCCATCCCATCCCATCCCATCCCAGGGATCCCATCCCATCCCATCCCATCCCATTGGATCCCATCCCATCCCATCCCATCCCATCCCATCCCAGGGATCCCATCCCATCCCATCCAATCCCATCCCATCCCATCCCAGGGATCCCATCCCATCCCATCCAATCCCATCCCATCCCATCCCATCCCAGGGGTCCCATCCCATCCCATCCCATCCCATCCCAGGGATCCCATCTCATTCCAGGGATCCCATCCCAGGGACCCGATCCCAACCCTGGGATCCCATCCTATCCCAGGGATCCCATCCCATCCCATCCCAGGGATCCCATCGCAGGGATCCCATCCCATCCCATCCCATCCCATCCCATCCCATCCCATCCCATCCCATCCCATCCCATCCCATTCCATCCCATCCCATCCCATCCCATCCCATCCCATCACATCCCATCCCATCACATACCAGTGATCCCGTCCCAGGGATCCCATCCCATCTCAGGGATACCATCCCATCCCATCCAAGGGATCCCATCCCATGCCATCCCATCCCATCCCATCCCATGCCATCCCATCCCATCCCAGGTATCACATCCCATCCCATCTCTTCCCAGGGATCGCATCCCCTCCCATCCCAGGGATCCCATCCCATCCCATCCCATCCCAGGGATCCCATCCCAGGGATACCATCCCATCCCATCCCATCGCAGGGATCCCATCCCATCGCAGGGATCCCATCCCATCGCAGGGATCGCATCCCAGGGATCACATCCCATCACAGGCATCCAATACCAGGGATCCCATCCAATCTCAGGGATCCCATCCAATCTCAGGGATCCCATCCCATCCCATCCCATCCCATCCCATCACATCCCATCCCATCCCATGGATCCCATCCCAACCCAGGGATGCCATCCCATCCCATGGATACCATCCCAACCCAGGGATCCCATCCCATCCCAGGGATCCCAGCCCATCCCTTCCCATCCCATCCCATCCCATCCCATCCCATCCCATCCCATCCCATCCCATCCCAGGGATCCCATCCCATCCCATCCCATCCCATCCCATCCCATCCCAGGGATCGCATCCCATCCCATCCCATCCCATTGGATCCCATCCCATCCCAGGGATCCCAGCCCATCCCAGGGATCCCATCCCATCCCATCCCATCCCATCCCATCCCATCCCATCCCATCCCATCCCATCCCAGGGATCCCATCCCATCCCATCCCATCCCATCCCATCCCAGGGGTCCCATCCCATCCCATCCCAGGGATCGCATCCCATCCCAGGAATCCCATCCCAGGGATCCGATTCCAACCCTGGGATCCCATTCCAGGAATCCCATCCCAGGGATCCCATCCCATCCCAGGGATCCCATCCCAGGGATCCGATCCCAACCCTGGGATCCCATCCTATCCCAGGGATCCCGTCCCATCCCAGGGATCCCGTCCCATCCCAGGGATCCCATCCCAGGGATCCCATCCCATCCCATCCCATGCCATCCCATTCCATCCCACCCATTCCCATCCCAGGAATCCCATCCCATCCAATTCCAGGAATCCCATCCCATCCCAGGGATCCCATCCAGGGTATCCATCCCATCCCATGGATCCCATCCCAGGGATTCCATCCCATCCCAGGGATCCCATCCCATACGAGGGATCGCATTCCAGGGATCCCAACCCAGGGATCCCATCCCATCCAATCCCAGGCATCCAATCCCATCCCATCTCATCGCAGGGACCCCATCCCATCCCATCCCATCCCATCCCAGGGATCCCATCCCATCCCATCCCAGGTATCCCAGCCCATCCCATCCCAGCCAATCCCATCCCAGGGATCCCATACAAGGGATCCCATCCCATCCCAATTCAGGGATCTCATCCATCCCTTCCCATCCCAGCCCAGGTATCCCATCCCATCCCATCCCATCCCATCCCATCCCATCCCATCCCATCCCATCCCATCCCATCCCATCCCATCCCATCCCATTCTAGCCAGTCCCATCCCATCCCATCGATCCCATTCCCATCCAATCCCATCCCATCACATCACATCCAATCCCATCCCAGGGATCCCATCCCATCCCATCCCAGGGATCCCATCCCATCCCATCCCATCCCAGGGGTCCCATCCCATCCCATCCCATCCCATCCCATCCCATCCCATCCCAGGGATCACATCTCATTCCAGGGATCCCATCCCAGGGACCCGATCCCAACCCTGGGATCCCATCCTATCCCAGGGATCCCATCCCATCCCAGGGATCCCATCGCAGGGATCCCATCCCATCCCATCCCATCCCATCCCATCCCATCCCATCCCATCCCATCCCATCCCATTCCATCCCATCCCATCCCATCCCATCCCATCACATCCCATCCCATCACATACCAGTGATCCCATCCCAGGGATCCCATCCCATCTCAGGGATACCATCCCATCCCATCCCATCCCATCCCAGGGATCCCATCCCATCCCATCCCATCCCATTGGATCCCATCCCATCCCAGGGATCCCCGCCCATCCCAGGGATCCCATCCCATCCCATCCAATCCCATCCCATCCCATCCCAGGGATCCCATCCCATCCCATCCCAGGGATCCCATCCCATCCCATCCCATCCCAGGGGTCCCATCCCATCCCATCCCATCCCAGGGATCACATCTCATTCCAGGGATCCCATCCCAGGGACCCGATCCCAACCCTGGGATCCCATCCTATCCCAGGGATCCCATCCCATCCCATCCCAGGGATCCCATCGCAGGGATCCCATCCCATCCCATCCCATCCCATCCCATCCCATCCCATTCCATCCCATCCCATCCCATCCCATCCCATCCCATTCCATCCCATCCCATCCCATCCCATCCCATCCCATCCCATCCCATCCCATCACATCCCATCCCATCACATACCAGTGATCCCGTCCCAGGGATCCCATCCCATCTCAGGGATACCATCCCATCCCATCCAAGGGATCCCATCCCATGCCATCCCATCCCATCCCATCCCATCCCATGCCATCCCATCCCATCCCTTCCCATCCCATCCCAGGTATCACATCCCATCCCATCTCTTCCCAGGGATCGCATCCCCTCCCATCCCCGGGATCCCATCCCATCCCATCCCATCCCAGGGATCCCATCCCAGGGATACCATCCCATCCCATCCCATCGCAGGGATCCCATCCCATCGCAGGGATCCCATCCCATCGCAGGGATCGCATCCCAGGGATAACATCCCATCGCAGGCATCCAATACCAGGGATCCCATCCAATCTCAGGGATCCCATCCCATCCCATCCCATCCCATCCCATCCCATCCCATCCCATGGATCCCATCCCAACCCAGGGATGCCATCCCATCCCATGGATACCATCCCAACCCAGGGATCCCATCCCATCCCATCCCATCCCATCCCATCCCATCCCATCCCATCCCATCCCAGGGATCCCATCCCATCCCATCCCATCCCATCCCATCCCATCCCATCCCAGGGATCGCATCCCATCCCATCCCATCCCATTGGATCCCATCCCATCCCAGGGATCCCAGCCCATCCCAGGGATCCCATCCCATCCCATCACATCCCATCCCATCCCATCCCATCCCATCCCAGGGATCCCATCCCATCCCATCCCATCCCATCCCAGGGGTCCCATCCCATCCCATCCCAGGGATCGCATCCCATCCCAGGAATCCCATCCCAGGGATCCGATCCCAACCCTGGGATCCCATTCCAGGAATCCCATCCCAGGGATCCCATCCCATCCCAGGGATCCCATCCCAGGGATCCGATCCCAACCCTGGGATCCCATCCTATCCCAGGGATCCCGTCCCATCCCAGGGATCCCGTCCCATCCCAGGGATCCCATCCCTAGGATCCCATCCCATCCCATCCCATGCCATCCCATTCCATCCCACCCATTCCCATGCCAGGAATCCCATCCCATCCAATTCCAGGAATCCCATCCCATCCAAGGGATCCCATCCCATCCCAGTGATCCCATCCCTTCCGAGGGATCCCATCCCAGGGATCTAATCCCATCCCAGGAATCCCATCCCATCCCATCACATCCCATTCCATCCAATCCCATCCCATCCCATCCCAGGGATGCCATCCCATCCCATCCCAGGGATCCCACCCCATCCTATCCCATCCCGTCCCACCCAATACCATTCCAGTGATCCCATACGAGGGATCCCATCCCATCCCATTTCAGGGATCCCATCCATCCCATCCAAGGGATCCCATCCCATCCCAGTGATCCCATCCCTTCCGAGGGATCCCATCCCAGGGATCTAATCCCATCCCAGGAATCCCATCCCATCCCATCACATCCCATTCCATCCAATCCCATCCCATCCCATCCCATCCCATCCCATCCCATCCCATCCCATCCCATCCCATCCCATCCCATCCCAGGGATGCCATCCCATCCCATCCCTAGGATCCCACCCCATCCCATCCCATCCCATCCCACCCAATACCATTCCAGTGATCCCATACGAGGGATCCCACCCCATCCCATTTCAGGGATCCCATCCATCCCTTCCCATCCCATCCCAGGGATCCCACCCCATCCCATCCCATCCCACCCAATCCCATTCCAGTGATCCCATCCGAGGGATCCCATCCCATCCCATTTCAGGGATCCCATCCATCCCTTCCCATCCCAGCCCAGGGATCCCATCCCATCCCATCCCATCCCATTCTAGCCAGTCCCATCCCATCGATCCCATTCCAATCCAATCCCATCCCATCCCATCCCATACCATCCAATCCCATCCCAGGGATCCCATCCCAGGCATGCCATCCCATCCCATCCCATCCCATCCCATCCCATCCCATCCCATCCCATCCCATCCCATCCCATCCCATCGCAGGGATCCCATCCCATCGTAGGGATCCCATCCCATCCCATCCCAGGGACCCCATCCCAGGGATCCCATTACATCCCAAGGATCCCATCCCATCACATCCCATCCCATCCCCTCCAATCCCATTCCATCCCATCCCATCACATCCCAGTGATCCCACCCCAGGGATCCCATCCCATCTCAGGGATCACATCCCATCCCATCCCATCTCAGGGATCCCATCCCATCCCATCCCATCTCATCCCAGGTATCGCACCCCATCCCATCCCATCCCATCCCATCCCATCCCATCCCATCCCATCCCATCCCATCCCATCCCATCCCATCCCATCCCGTCCCGTCCCGTCCCATCCCATTCCATCCCATCCCATCCCATCCCATCCCATCCCATCCCATCCCATCCCATCCCATCCCATCCCATCCCATCCCATCCCATTCTAGCCAGTCCCATCCCATCCCATCTATCCCATTCCCATCCAATCCCATCCCATCCCATCACATCTAATCCCATCCCAGGGATCCCATCCCATCCCATCCCAGGGATCCCATTCCATCCCATCCCATCCCAGGGGACCCATCCCATCCCATCCCATCCCATCCCATCCCATCCCATCCCAGGGATCACATCTCATTCCAGGGATCCCATCCCAGGGATCCGATTCCAACCCTGAGATCCCATCCTATCCCAGGGATCCCATCCCATCCCATCCCAGGGATCCCTTCCCAGGGATCCCATCCCAGGGATCCCATCCCATCCCATCCCATCCCACTGATCCCATCCCATCCCATCCCATCCAAGGGATCCCATCCCATCCCAACCTATCCCATCGCATCCCATCCCATCCCATTCCAGGGATCACATCTCATTCCAGGGATCCCATCCCAGGGATTCCATCCCATCCCAGGGATCCCATCCCATCCCAGGGATCCCATCCCATCCCAACCTATCCCATCGCATCCCATCCCATCCCATTCCAGGGATCACATCTCATTCCAGGGATCCCAACCCAGGGATCCCATCCCATCCAATCCCAGGCATCCAATCCCATCCCATCTCTTCGCAGGGACCCCATCCCATCCCATCCCATCCCATCCCATCCCATCCCATCCCATCCCAGGGATCCCATCCCATCCCATCCCAGGTATCCCAGCCCATCCCATCCCAGCCAATCCCATCCCAGGGATCCCATACAAGGGATCCCATCCCATCCCATTTCAGGGATCTCATCCATCTTTTCCCATCCCAGCCCAGGGATCCCATCCCATCCCATCCCATTCCATTCTAGCCAGTCCCATCCCATCCCATCGATCCCATTCCCATCCAATCCCATCCCATCCCATCACATCACATCCAATCCCATCCCAGGGATCCCATCCCATCCCAGCCCAGGGATCCCATCCCATCCCATCCCATCCCATCCCATCCCATTCTAGCCAGTCCCATCCCATCCCATCGATCCCATTCCCATCCAATCCCATCCCATCACATCACATCCAATCCCATCCCAGGGATCCCATCCCATCCCATCCCAGGGATCCCATCCCATCCCATCCCATCCCAGGGATCCCACCCAATCCCATCCCATCCCATCCCATCCCATCCCATCCCATCCCATCCCATCCCATTCCATCCCAGGGATACCATCCCATCCCATCCCAGGGATCCCACCCAATCCCATCCCATCCCATCCCATCCCATCCCATCCCATCCCATCCCATTCTAGCCAGTCCCATCCCATCCCATCGATCCCATTCCCATCCAATCCCATCCCAACCCATCCCATCCAATCCCATCCCAGGGATCCCATCCCAGGGATGCCATCCCATCCCATCCCATCCCATCGCAGGGATCCCATCCCATCCTAGGGATCCCTTCCCATCCCATCCCAGGGACCCCATCCCAGGGATCCCATCCCATCCCAGGGATCCCATCCCATCCCATCCCATCCCATCCCATTCCATCCCATCCCATCACATCCCAGTGATACCATCCCAGGGATCCCATCCCATATCAGGGATCCCATCCCATCCCATTCCATCCCATCCCAGGGATCACATCCCATCCCATCCCGTCCCATCCCATCCCATCTCATCCCAGGGATCGCACCCCATCCCAGGGATCCCATCCCATCCCAACCTATCCCATCCCATCCCGTCCTATCCCAGAGATCCCATCCCCGGGATAACATCCCATCCCACCCCATCGCAGAGATCCCATCCCATCGCAGGGATCCCATCCAAGGGATCCCATCCCATCCCAGGGATCCCATCCCATCCCATCACATCCCTTCCCATGGATCCCATCCTATCCCATCTCATCCCATCCCATCCCATCCCATCCCATCCCATCCCATCCCATCCCATCCCATCCCATCCCATCCCATCCCATCCCATCCCATGGATCCCATCCCATCCCAGGGATCCCATCCCAGGGATCCCATCCCATCCCATCCCATCCCATCCCATCCCATCCCATCCCATCCCATCAATCCCAGGGATCCCATCCCAGGTATCCATCCCATCCCATCCCATCCCATCCCATCAATCCCAGGGATCCCATCCCAGGTATCCATCCCATCCCAGGGATCCCATCCCAGGGATTCCATCCCATCCCAGGGATCCCATCCCATACGAGGGATCGCATTCCAGGGATCCCAACCCAGGGATCCCATCCCATCCAATCCCAGGCATCCAATCCCATCCCATCTCATCGCAGGGACCCCATCCCATCCCATCCCATCCCAGGGATCCCATCCCATCCCATCCCAGGTATCCCAGCCCATCCCATCCCATCCAATCCCATCCCAGGGATCCCATACGAGGGATCCCATCCCATCCAATTTGAAGGGATCACATCCATCCCTTCCCATCCCAGCCCAGGGATCCCATCCCATCCCATCCCATCCCATCCCATCCCATCCCATCCCATTCTAGCCAGTCCCATCCCATCCCATCGATCCCATTCCCATCCAATCCCATCCCATCCCGTCCCATCACATCCAATCCCATCCCAGGGATCCCATCCCATCCCATCCCATCCCAGGGATCCCATCCCATCCCATCCCATCCCATCCCAGGGGTCCCATCCCATCCCATCCCATCCCATCCCAGGGATCACATCTCATTCCAGGGATCCCATCCCAGGGATCCGATCCCAACCCTGGGATCCCATCCTATCCCAGGGATCCCATCCCATCCCATCCCAGGGATCCCATCGCAGGGATCCCATCCCATCCCATCCCATTCCATCCCATCCCATCCCATCCCATCACATCCCATCCCATCACATACCAGTGATCCCATCCCAGGGATCCCATCCCATCCCAGGGATCCCATCCCATGCCATCCCATCCCATCCCATCCCATCCCTTCCCATCCCATCCCAGGTATCCCATCCCATCCCATCCCATCTCTTCCCAGGGATCGCATCCCCTCCCATCCCAGGGATCCCATCCCATCCCATCCCATCCCAGGGATCCCATCCCAGGGGTACCATCCCATCCCATCCCATCCCATCGCAGGGATCCCATCCCATCGCAGGGATCCCATCCCATCGCAGGCATCCACTACCAGGGATCCCATCCAATCTCAGGGATCCCATCCCATCCCATCCCATCCCATCCCATCCCATCCCATCCCATCCCATCCCATCCCATGGATCCCATCCCAACCCAGGGATGCCATCCCATCCCATGGATACCATCCCAACCCAGGTATCCCATCCCATCCCAGGGATCCCATCCCATCCCTTCCCATCCCATCCCATCCCATCCCATCCCATCCCTTCCCATCCCATCCCATCCCATCCCATCCCATCCCATCCCATCCCAGGGATCCCATCCCATCCCATCCCATCCCATCCCAGGGATCCCATCCCATCCCATCCCATCCCATTGGATCCCATCCCATCCCAGGGATCCCCGCCCATCCCAGGGATCCCATCCCATCCCATCCAATCCCATCCCATCCCATCCCAGGGATCCCATCCCATCCCATCCCATCCCAGGGGTCCCATCCCATCCCATCCCATCCCATCCCATCCCATCCCATCCCATCCCATCCCATCCCATCCCATCCCATCCTAGGGATCGCATCCCATCCCAGGAATCCCATCCCAGGGATCCGATCCCAACCCTGGGATCCCATCCCATGCCAGGAATCCCATCCCAGGGATCCCATCCCATCCCAGGGATCCCATCCCAGGGATCCGATCCCAACCCTGGGATCCCATCCTATCCCAGGGATCCCGTCCCATCCCAGGGATCCCGTCCCATCCCAGGGATGGCATCCCAGGGATCACATCCCATCGCAGGGATCCAATACCAGGGATCCCATCCAATCTCAGGGATCCCATCCCATCCCATCCCATCCCATCCCATCCCATCCCATCCCATCCCATCCCATCCCATGGATCCCATCCCAACCCAGGGATGCCATCCCATCCCATGGATACCATCCCAACCCAGGGATCCCATCCCATCCCAGGGATCCCATCCCATCCCTTCCCATCCCATCCCATCCCATCCCATCCCATCCCATCCCTTCCCATCCCATCCCATCCCATCCCAGGGATCCCATCCCATCCCATCCCATCCCATTGGATCCCATCCCATCCCCGGGATCCCCGCCCATCCAGGGATCCCATCCCAGGGATCCCATCCCATCCCATCCCATCCCAGGGATCCCATCCCATCCCATCCCAGGGGTCCCATCCCATCCCATCCCAGGGATCGCATCCCATCCCAGGAATCCCATCCCAGGGATCCGATCCCAACCCTGGGATCCCATCCCATCCCAGGAATCCCATCCCAGGGATCCCATCCCATCCCAGGGATCCCATCCCAGGGATCCGAACCCAACCCTGGGATCCCATCCTATCCCAGGGATCCCGTCCCATCCCAGGGATCCCGTCCCATCCCAGGGATCCCATCCCAGGGATCCCATCCCATCCCATGCCATCCCATTCCATCCCATCCATTCCCATCCCAGGAATCCCATCCCATCCAATTCCAGGAATCCCATCCCATCCAAGGGATCCCATCCCATCCCAGTGATCCCATCCCTTCCGAGGGATCCCATCCCAGGGATCTAATCCCATCCCAGGAATCCCATCCCATCCCATCACATCCCATTCCATCCAATCCCATCCCATCCCATCCCATCCCAGGGATGCCATCCCATCCCATCCCAGGGATCCCACCCCATCCCATCCCATCCCGTCCCACCCAATACCAATCCAGGGATCCCATACGAGGGATCCCATCCCATCCAATTTGAAGGGATCACATCCATCCCTTCCCATCCCAGCCCAGGGATCCCATCCCATCCCATCCCATCCCATCCCATCCCATCCCATCCCATTCTAGCCAGTCCCATCCCATCCCATCGATCCCATTCCCATCCAATCCCATCCCATCCCGTCCCATCACATCCAATCCCATCCCAGGGATCCCATCCCATCCCATCCCATCCCAGGGATCCCATCCCATCCCATCCCATCCCATCCCAGGGGTCCCATCCCATCCCATCCCATCCCATCCCAGGGATCACATCTCATTCCAGGGATCCCATCCCAGGGATCCGATCCCAACCCTGGGATCCCATCCTATCCCAGGGATCCCATCCCATCCCATCCCAGGGATCCCATCGCAGGGATCCCATCCCATCCCATCCCATTCCATCCCATCCCATCCCATCCCATCACATCCCATCCCATCACATACCAGTGATCCCATCCCAGGGATCCCATCCCATCCCAGGGATCCCATCCCATGCCATCCCATCCCATCCCATCCCATCCCTTCCCATCCCATCCCAGGTATCCCATCCCATCCCATCCCATCTCTTCCCAGGGATCGCATCCCCTCCCATCCCAGGGATCCCATCCCATCCCATCCCATCCCAGGGATCCCATCCCAGGGGTACCATCCCATCCCATCCCATCCCATCGCAGGGATCCCATCCCATCGCAGGGATCCCATCCCATCGCAGGCATCCACTACCAGGGATCCCATCCAATCTCAGGGATCCCATCCCATCCCATCCCATCCCATCCCATCCCATCCCATCCCATCCCATCCCATCCCATGGATCCCATCCCAACCCAGGGATGCCATCCCATCCCATGGATACCATCCCAACCCAGGTATCCCATCCCATCCCAGGGATCCCATCCCATCCCTTCCCATCCCATCCCATCCCATCCCATCCCATCCCTTCCCATCCCATCCCATCCCATCCCATCCCATCCCATCCCATCCCAGGGATCCCATCCCATCCCATCCCATCCCATCCCAGGGATCCCATCCCATCCCATCCCATCCCATTGGATCCCATCCCATCCCAGGGATCCCCGCCCATCCCAGGGATCCCATCCCATCCCATCCAATCCCATCCCATCCCATCCCAGGGATCCCATCCCATCCGATCC
Source organism: Sturnus vulgaris (assembly GCF_052056855.1). Classification (NCBI taxonomy): domain Eukaryota; kingdom Metazoa; phylum Chordata; class Aves; order Passeriformes; family Sturnidae; genus Sturnus; species Sturnus vulgaris. The sequence goes on from NC_142282.1 coordinate 68,820,516, forward strand.
CATCCCAGGGGTCCCATCCCATCCCATCCCATCCCATCCCATCCCATCCCATCCCATCCCATCCCATCCCATCCCATCCTAGGGATCGCATCCCATCCCAGGAATCCCATCCCAGGGATCCGATCCCAACCCTGGGATCCCATCCCATGCCAGGAATCCCATCCCAGGGATCCCATCCCATCCCAGGGATCCCATCCCAGGGATCCGATCCCAACCCTGGGATCCCATCCTATCCCAGGGATCCCGTCCCATCCCAGGGATCCCGTCCCATCCCAGGGATGGCATCCCAGGGATCACATCCCATCGCAGGGATCCAATACCAGGGATCCCATCCAATCTCAGGGATCCCATCCCATCCCATCCCATCCCATCCCATCCCATCCCATCCCATCCCATCCCATCCCATGGATCCCATCCCAACCCAGGGATGCCATCCCATCCCATGGATACCATCCCAACCCAGGGATCCCATCCCATCCCAGGGATCCCATCCCATCCCTTCCCATCCCATCCCATCCCATCCCATCCCATCCCTTCCCATCCCATCCCATCCCATCCCAGGGATCCCATCCCATCCCATCCCATCCCATTGGATCCCATCCCATCCCCGGGATCCCCGCCCATCCAGGGATCCCATCCCAGGGATCCCATCCCATCCCATCCCATCCCAGGGATCCCATCCCATCCCATCCCAGGGGTCCCATCCCATCCCATCCCAGGGATCGCATCCCATCCCAGGAATCCCATCCCAGGGATCCGATCCCAACCCTGGGATCCCATCCCATCCCAGGAATCCCATCCCAGGGATCCCATCCCATCCCAGGGATCCCATCCCAGGGATCCGAACCCAACCCTGGGATCCCATCCTATCCCAGGGATCCCGTCCCATCCCAGGGATCCCGTCCCATCCCAGGGATCCCATCCCAGGGATCCCATCCCATCCCATGCCATCCCATTCCATCCCATCCATTCCCATCCCAGGAATCCCATCCCATCCAATTCCAGGAATCCCATCCCATCCAAGGGATCCCATCCCATCCCAGTGATCCCATCCCTTCCGAGGGATCCCATCCCAGGGATCTAATCCCATCCCAGGAATCCCATCCCATCCCATCACATCCCATTCCATCCAATCCCATCCCATCCCATCCCATCCCAGGGATGCCATCCCATCCCATCCCAGGGATCCCACCCCATCCCATCCCATCCCGTCCCACCCAATACCAATCCAGTGATCCCATACGAGGGATCCCATCCCATCCCATTTCAGGGATCCCATCCATCCCTTCCCATCCCATCCAAGGGATCCCATCCCATCCCAGTGATCCCATCCCTTCCGAGGGATCCCATCCCAGGGATCTAATCCCATCCCAGGAATCCCATCCCATCCCATCACATCCCATTCCATCCAATCCCATCCCATCCCATGCCATCCCATCCCATCCCATCCCATCCCATCCCATCCCAGGGATGCCATCCCATCCCATCCCAGGGATCCCACCCCATCCCATCCCATCCCATCCCACCCATTACCATTCCAGTGATCCCATACGAGGGATCCCACCCCATCCCATTTCAGGGATCCCATCCATCCCTTCCCATCCCACCCCAGGGATCCCACCCCATCCCATCCCACCCAATCCCATTCCAGTGATCCCATACGAGGGATCCCATCCCATCCCATCCCAGGGACCCCATCCCAGGGATCCCATTACATCCCAGGGATCCCATCCCATCACATCCCATCCCATCCCCTCCAATCCCATTCCATCCCATCCCATCACATCCCAGTGATCCCATCCCAGGGATCCCATCCCATCCCATCCCATCCCATCCCATCCCATCCCATCCCATCCCATCAATCCCCGGGATCCCATCCCAGGTATCCATCCCATCCCAGGGATCCCATCCCAGGGATTCCATCCCATCCCAGGGATCCCATCCCATCCAATCCCAGGCATCCAATCCCATCCCATCTCATCGCAGGGATCCCATCCCATCCGATCCCATCCCAGGGATCCCATGCCATCTCATCCCAGGGATCCCAGCCCATCCCATCCCACCCAATCCCATCCCAGGGATCCCATACGAGGGATCCCATCCCATCCCATTTCAGGGATCCCATCCATCCCTTCCCATCCCAGCCCAGGGATCCCATCCCATCCCAACCCATCCCATCCCATCCCATCCCATCCCATCCCATCCCATCCCATCCCATCCCATCCCATCCCATACCATTCTAGCCAGTCCCATCCCATCCCATCGATCCCATTCCCATCCAATCCCATCCCATCCCATCCCATCCCATCACATCCAATCCCATCCCATCCCAGGGATCCCATCCCATCCCATCCCATCCCTTCCCATCCCAGGGATCCCATCCCATCCCATCCCATCCCATCCCATCCCATCCCAGGGGTCCCATCCCATCCCATCCCATCCCATCCCAGGGATCACATCTCATTCCAGGGATCCCATCCCATCTCATCCCAGGGATCCCACCCCAGGGATCCCATCCCATCCCATCCCATCCCATCCCATCCCACTGATCCCATCCCATCCCATCCCATCCCAGGGATCCCATCCCATCCCATCCCAGGGATCCCATCCCATCCCAGGGACCAAAACCCATCCCATAGCATCCCATCCCTTTCCAGGGATCCCATCCCATCCCAACCTATCCCATCGCATGCCATCCCATCTCATTCCAGGGATCCCATCACAGCGATCCCATCCCATCCCAGGGATCCCATCCCAGGGATCCGATCCCAACCCTGGGATCCCATCCTATCCCAGGGATCCCGTCCCATCCCAGGGATCCCATCCCTGGGATCCCATCCCAGGGATCACATCCCATGCCATCCCATGCGATCCCATCCCATGCGATCCCATCCCATCCCATCCCATGCCATCCCATCCCATCCCATCCCATCCCATCCCATCCCATCCCATCCCATCCCATCCCATCCATTCCCATCCCAGGAATCCCATCCCATCCAATTCCAGGAATCCCATCCCATCCAAGGGATCCCATCCCATCCCAGGAATCCCATCCCTTCCGAGGGATCCCATCCCAGGGATGTAATCCCATCCCAGGAATCCCATCCCATCCAATTGCAGGAATCCCATCCCATCCAAGGGATCCCATCCCATCCCACGAATCCCATCCCTTCCGAGGGATCCCATCCCAGGGATCTAATCCCATCCCAGGGATCCCATCCCATCCCATCCCATCACATCCCATTCCATCCCATCCCATCCCAGGGATACCATCCCATCCCATCCCAGGGATCCCACCCAATCCCATTCCATCCCATCCCATTCCATCCCATCCCATCCCATCCCATTCTAGCCAGTCCCATCCCATCCCATCGATCCCATTCCCATCCAATCCCACCCCAACCCATTCCATCCAATCCCATCCCAGGGATCCCATCCCATCCTAGGGATCCCTTCCCATCCCATCCCAGGGACCCCATCCCAGGGATCCCATCCCATCCCAGGGATCCCATCCCATCCCAGGGATCCCATCCCATCCCATTCCATCCCATCCCAGTTATCCCATCCCAGGGATCCCATCCCATCTCAGGGATCCCATCCCATCCCATTTCATCCCATCCCAGGGTTCACATCCCATCCCATCTCAGGGATCCCATCCCATCCCATCTCATCCCAGGGATCGCACCCCATCCCATCCCAGGGATCCCATCCCATCCCAACCTATCCCATCCCGTCCCATCCCATCCCATCCCATCCCATCCCATCCCATCCCAGCCCATCCCAGAGTTCCCATCCCATCGCCCGGATCCCATCCCAGGGATCCCATCCCATCCCAGGGATCCCATCGCAGGGATCCCAAACCATCCCATCACATCCCATCCCATGGATCCCATCCTATCCCATCTCATCCCATCCCATCCCATCCCATCCGATCCCATCCCATCCCTTCCCATCCCATCCCATCCCATCCCATCCCATCCCATCCCATCCCAGGGATCCCCTCCCATCCCAGGGATCCCATCCCATCCCATCCCATCCCATCCCATCCAATCAATCCCAAGGATCCCATCCCAGGTATCCCATGCCATCCCATCCCAGGGATCCCATCCCAGGGATTCCATCCCATCCCAGGGATCCCATCTCATACGAGGGATCACATTCCAGGGATCCCAACCCAGGGATCCCATCCCATCCAGTCCCAGGCCTCCAATCCCATCCCATCTCATCGCAGGGATCCCATCCCATCCCATCCCATCCCATCCCATCCCATCCCATCCCAGGGATCTCATCCCATCCCATCCCATCTCATCCCATCCCATTCCAGGTGTCCCATCCCAGGGATCCCATCCCATCCCAGGGATCCCACCCAATCCCATCCCATCCCATCCCATCCCATCCCATTCCATCCCAGGGATACCATCCCATCCCATCCCAGGGATCCCACCCAATCCCATCCCATCCCATCCCATTCTAGCCAGTCCCATCCCATCCCATCGATCCCATTCCCATCCAATCCCATCCCAACCCATCCCATCCAATCCCATCCCAAGGATCCCATCCCAGGGATGCCATCCCATCCCATCCCATCCCATCGCAGGGATCCCATCCCATCCTAGGGATCCCTTCCCATCCCATCCCAGGGACCCCATCCCAGGGATCCCATCCCATCCCAGGGATCCCATCCCATCCCATCCCATCCCATCCCATTCCATCCCATCCCATCACATCCCAGTGATCCCATCCCAGGGATCCCATCCCATATCAGGGATCCCATCCCATCCCATTCCATCCCATCCCAGGGATCACATCCCATCCCATCCCGTCCCATCCCATCCCATCTCATCCCAGGGATCGCACCCCATCCCAGGGATCCCATCCCATCCCAACCTATCCCATCCCATCCCGTCCTATCCCATCCCATCCCAGAGATCCCATCCCCGGGATAACATCCCATCCCACCCCATCGCAGAGATCCCATCCCATCGCAGGGATCCCATCCCACGGATCCCATCCCATCCCAGGGATCCCATCCCATCCCATCACATCCCTTCCCATGGATCCCATCCTATCCCATCTCATCCCATCCCATCCCATCCCATCCCATCCCATCCCATCCCATCCCATCCCATCCCATCCCATCCCATCCCATGGATCCCATCCCAACTCAGGGATCCCATCCCATCCCAGGGATCCCATCCCAGGGATCCCATCCTATCCCATCCCATCAATCCCAGGGATCCCATCCCAGGTATCCATCCCATCCCATCCCATCACATCCCATCCCATCCCATCAATCCCAGGGATCCCATCCCAGGTATCCATCCCATCCCAGGTATCCATCCCATCCCAGGGATCCCATCCCATACGAGGGATCGCATTCCAGGGATCCCATCCCATCCAATCCCAGGCATCCAATCCCATCCCATCTCATCGCAGGGACCCCATCCCATCCCATCCCAGGGATCCCATCCCATCCCATCCCAGGTATCCCAGCCCATCCCATCCCACCCAATCCCATCCCAGGGATCCCATACGAGGGATCCCATCCCATCCAATTTGAAGGGATCTCATCCATCCCTTCCCATCCCAGCCCAGGGATCCCATCCCATCCCATCCCATCCCATCCCATTCTAGCCAGTCCCATCCCATCCCATCGATCCCATTCCCATCCAATCCCATCCCATCCCATCCCATCACATCCAATCCCATCCCAGGGATCCCATCCCATCCCATCCCAGGGATCCCATCCCATCCCATCCCCTCCCAGGGGTCCCATCCCATCCCATCCCGTCCCATCCCATCCCAGGGATCACATCTCATTCCAGGGATCCCATCCCAGGGATCCGATCCCAACCCTGGGATCCCATCCTATCCCAGGGATCCCATCCCATCCCATCCCAGGGATCCCATCGCAGGGATCCCATCCCATCCCATCCCATCCCATTCCATCCCATCCCATCCCATCACATCCCATCCCATCACATACCAGTGATCCCATCCCAGGGATCCCATCCCATCCCAGGGATCCCATCCCATGCCATCCCGTCCCATCCCATCCCATCCCTTCCCATCCCATCCCAGGTATCCCATCCCATCCCATCTCTTCCCAGGGATCGCATCCCCTCCCATCCCAGGGATCCCATCCCATCCCATCCCATCCCAGGGATCCCATCCCAGGGGTACTATCCCATCCCATCCCATCGCAGGGATCCCATCCCATCGCAGGGATCCCATCCCATCGCAGGCATCCACTACCAGGGATCCCATCCAATCTCAGGGATCCCATCCCATCCCATCCCATCCCATCCCATCCCATCCCATCCCATCCCATGGATCCCATCCCAACCCAGGGATGCCATCCCATCCCATGGATACCATCCCAACCCAGGTATCCCATCCCATCCCAGGGATCCCATCCCATCCCTTCCCATCCCATCCCATCCCATCCCATCCCATCCCATCCCTTCCCATCCCATCCCATCACATCCCATCCCATCGCATCCCTTCCCATCCCATCCCATCCCATCCCATCCCATCCCATCCCAGGGATCCCATCCCATCCCATCCCATCCCAGGGATCCCATCCCATCCCATCCCATCCCATTGGATCCCATCCCATCCCAGGGATCCCCGCCCATCCCAGGGATCCCATCCCATCCCATCCAATCCCATCCCATCCCATCCCAGGGATCCCATCCCATCCCATCCCATCCCATCCCATCCCATCCCAGGGGTCCCATCCCATCCCATCCCATCCCAGGGATCGCATCCCATCCCAGGAATCCCATCCCAGGGATCCGATCCCAACCCTGGGATCCCATCCCATCCCAGGAATCCCATCCCAGGGATCCCATCCCATCCCAGGGATCCCATCCCAGGGATCCGATCCCAACCCTGGGATCCCATCCTATCCCAGGGATCCCGTCCTATCCCAGGGATCCCGTCCCATCCCAGGGATGGCATCCCATCCCTTCCCATCCCATCCCATCCCATCCCATCCCATCCCATCCCATCCCTTCCCATCCCATCCCATCCCAGGGATCCCATCCCATCCCATTGGATCCCATCCCATCCCCGGGATCCCCGCCCATCCAGGGTTCCCATCCCATCCCATCCCATCCCATCCCATCCCAGGGATCCCATCCCATCCCATCCCATCCCAGGGGTCCCATCCCATCCCATCCCAGGGATCGCATCCCATCCCAGGAATCCCATCCCAGGGATCCCATCCCATTCCAGGGATCCCATCCCAGGGATCCGAACCCAACCCTGGGATCCCATCCTATCCCAGGGATCCCGTCCCATCCCAGGGATCCCGTCCCATCCCAGGGATCCCATCCCAGGGATCCCATCCCATCCCATCCCATCCCATGCCATCCCATTCCATCCCATCCATTCCCATCCCAGGAATCCCATCCCATCCAATTCCAGGAATCCCATCCCATCCAAGGGATCCCATCCCATCCCAGTGATCCCATCCCTTCCGAGGGATCCCATCCCAGGGATCTAATCCCATCCCAGGAATCCCATCCCATCCCATCACATCCCATTCCATCCAATCCCATCCCATCCCATCCCATCCCATCCCATCCCATCCCATCCCATCCCATCCCATCCCAGGGATCCCACCCCATCCCATCCCATCCCATCCCACCCAATACCATTCCAGTGATCCCATACGAGGGATCCCACCACATCCCATTTCAGGGATCCCATCCATCCCTTCCCATCCCACCCCAGGGATCCCACCCCATCCCATCCCATCCCACCCAATCCCATTCCAGTGATCCCATACGAGGGATCCCATCCCATCCCATCCCAGGGACCCCATCACAGGGATCCCATTACATCCCAGGGATCCCATCCCATCACATCCCATCCCATCCCCTCCAATCCCATTCCATCCCATCACATCCCAGTGATCCCATCCCAGGGATCCCATCCCATCCCATCCCATCCCATCCCATCCCATCCCATCCCATCCCATCCCATCAATCCCAGGGATCCCATCCCAGGTATCCATCCCATCCCAGGGATCCCATCCCAGGGATTCCATCCCATCCCAGGGATCCCATCCCATCCAATCCCAGGGATCCAATCCCATCCCATCTCATCGCAGGGATCCCATCCCATCCGATCCCATCCCAGGGATCCCATGCCATCTCATCCCAGGGATCCCAGCCCATCCCATCCCACCCAATGCCATCCCAGGGATCCCATACGAGGGATCCCATCCCATCCCATTTCAGGGATCCCATCCATCCCTTCCCATCCCAGCCCAGGGATCCCATCCCATCCCATCCCATCCCATCCCATCCCATCCCATCCCATCCCATCCCATCCCATCCCATCCCATCCCATTCTAGCCAGTCCCATCCCATCCCATCGATCCCATTCCCATCCAATCCCATCCCATCCCATCCCATCACATCCAATCCCATCCCAGGGATCCCATCCCATCCCATCCCTTCCCATCCCAGGGATCCCATCCCATCCCATCCCATCCCATCCCATCCCATCCCATCCCATCCCATCCCAGGGGTCCCATCCCATCCCATCCCATCCCATCCCATCCCAGGGATCACATCTCATTCCAGGGATCCCATCCCATCTCATCCCAGGGATCCCATCCCAGGGATCCCATCCCATCCCATCCCATCCCATCCCACTGATCCCATCCCATCCCATCCCATCCCATCCCAGGGATCCCATCCCATCCCAGGGATCCCATCCCATCCCAGGGACCAAAACCCATCCCATAGCATCCCATCCCTTTCCAGGGATCCCATCCCATCCCAACCTATCCCATCGCATCCCATCCCATCTCATTCCAGGGATCCCATCACAGCGATCCCATCCCATCCCAGGGATCCCATCCCAGGGATCCGATCACAACCCTGGGATCCCATCCTATCCCAGGGATCCCGTCCCATCCCAGGGATCCCATCCCTGGGATCCCATCCCAGGGATCACATCCCATGCCATCCCATGGGATCCCATCCCATCCCATCCCATGCCATCCCATCCCATCCCATCCCATCCCATCCCATCCCATCCCATCCATTCCCATCCCAGGAATCCCATCCCATCCAATTCCAGGAATCCCATCCCATCCAAGGGATCCCATCCCATCCCAGGAATCCCATCCCTTCCGAGGGATCCCATCCCAGGGATCTAATCCCATCCCAGGAATCCCATCCCATCCAATTCCAGGAATCCCATCCCATCCAAGGGATCCCATCCCATCCCACGAATCCCATCCCTTCCGAGGGATCCCATCCCAGGGATCTAATCCCATCCCAGGGATCCCATCCCATCCCATCCCATCACATCCCATTCCATCCCATCCCATCCCAGGGATACCATCCCATCCCATCCCAGGGATCCCACCCAATCCCATTCCATCCCATCCCATTCCATCCCATCCCATCCCATCCCATCCCATTCTAGCCAGTCCCATCCCATCCCATCGATCCCATTCCCATCCAATCCCATCCCAACCCATCCCATCCAATCCCATCCCAGGGATCCCATCCCATCCTAGGGATCCCTTCCCATCCCATCCCAGGGACCCCATCCCAGGGATCCCATCCCATCCCAGGGATCCCATCCCATCCCATCCCATCCCATTCCATCCCATCCCAGTTATCCCATCCCAGGGATCCCATCCCATCTCAGGGATCCCATCCCATCCCATTTCATCCCATCCCAGGGTTCACATGCCATCCCATCTCAGGGATCCCATCCCATCCCATCTCATCCCAGGGATCGCACCCCATCCCATCCCAGGGATCCCATCCCATCCCAATCTATCCCATCCCGTCCCATCCCATCCCATCCCATCCCATCCCATCCCATCCCATCCCATCCCATCCCATCCCAGCCCATCCCATCCCATCCCATCCAATCAATCCCAAGGATCCCATCCCAGGGATTCCATCCCATCCCAGGGATCCCATCTCATACGAGGGATCACATTCCAGGGATCCCAACCCAGGGATCCCATCCCATCCAATCCCAGGCCTCCAATCCCATCCCATCTCATCGCAGGGATCCCATCCCATCCCATCCCATCCCATCCCATGGATCCCACCCCATCCCATCCCATCCCATCCCACCCAATAACATTCCAGTGATCCCATACGAGAGATCCCATCCCATCCCATTTCAGGGATCCCATCCATCCCTTCCCATCCCAGCCCAGGGATCCCATCCCATCCCATCCCATCCCAGCCCATCCCATTCTAGCCAGTCCCATCCCATGCCATCGATCCCATTCCCATCCAATCCCATCCCATCCAATCCCATCCCAGGGATCCCATCCCAGGCATGCCATCCCATCCCATCCCATCCCATCGCAGGGATCCCATCCCACCGTAGGGATCCCATCCCATCCCATCCCAGGGGCCCCATCCCAGGGATCCCATTACATCCCAGGGATCCCATCCCATCACATCCCATCCCATCCCCTCCAATCCCATTCCATCCCATCCCATCACATCCCAGTGATCCCATCCCAGGGATCCCATCCCATCTCAGGGATCCCATCCCATCCCATTCCATCACATCCCAGGGATCACATCCCATCCCATCCCGTCCCATCCCATCCCATCTCATCCCAGGGATCGCACCCCATCCCATCCCATCCCAGGGATCCCATCCCATCCCGTCCCATCCCATCCCATCCCAGAGATCCCATCCCCGGGACAACATCCCATCCCATCCCATCCCAGGGATCCCATCCCATCCCAGGGATCCCATCCCATCCCATCACATCCCATCCCATGGATCCCATCCTATCCCATCTCATCCCATCCCATCCCATCCCATCCCATCCCATCCCATCCCATCCCATCCCATGGATCCCATCCCAACCCAGGGATCCCATCCCATCCCAGGGATCCCATCCCATCCCATCCCATCCCATCCCATCCCACCCCTTCCCATCCCATCTGATCCCATCCCAGGGATCCCCTCCCATCCCAGGGATCCCATCCCATCCCATCCCATCAATCCCAGGGATCCCATCCCAGGTAACCATCCCATCCCAGGGATCCCATCCCAGGGATTCCATCCCATCCCAGGGATCCCATCCCATACGAGGGATCGCATTCCAGGGATCCCAACCCAGGGATCCCATCCCATCCAATCCCAGGCATCCAATCCCATAGCATCTCATCGCAGGGATCCCATCCCATCCCATCCGAGGGATCCCAGCCCATCCCATCCCACCCAATCCCATCCCAGGGATCCCATACGAGGGATCCCATCCCATCCCATTTCAGGGATCCCATCCATCCCTTCCCATCCCAGCCGAGGGATCCCATCCCATCCCATCCCATCCCAACCCATCCCATCCCATCCCATCCCATCCCATCCCGTCCCATCCCATCCCATCCCAGCCAGTCCCATCCCATCCCATCGATCCCGTTCCCATCCAATCCCATCCCATCCCATCCCATCCCATCCCATCACATCGAATCCCATCCCAGGGATCCCATCCCATCCCATCCCAGGGATCCCATCCCATCCCATCCCATCCCAGGGGTCCCATCCCATCCCATCCCATCCCATCCCATCCCAGGGATCACATCTCATTCCAGGGATCCCATCCCAGGGATCCGATCCCAACCCTGGGATCCCATCCTATCCCAGGGATCCCATCCCATCCCATCCCATCCCAGGGATCCCATCCCATCCCATCCCATCCCAGGGATCCCATCCCAGGGATCCGATCCCAACCCTGGGATCCCATCCTATCCCAGGGATCCCGTCCCATCCCAGGGCTCCCATCCCTGGGACCCCATCCCAGGGATCCCATCCCATCCCATCCCATCCCATCCCATCCCATCCCATCCCATCCATTCCCATCCCAGGAATCCCATCCCATCCAATTCCAGGAATCCCATCCCATCCAATTCCAGGAATCCCATCCCATCCAAGGGATCCCATCCCATCCCAGGGATCCCATCCCTTCCGAGGGATCCCATCCCAGGGATCTAATCCCATCCCAGGGATCCCATCCCATCCCATCCCATCTCATCCCAGGGATACCATCCCATCCCATCCCAGGGATCCCACCCAATCCCATCCCATCCCATCCCAGGGATCCCACCCAATCCCATCCCATCCCATCCCATCCCATCCCATTCTAGCCAGTCCCATCCCATCCCATCGATCCCATTCCCATCCAATCCCATCCCATCCCATCCCATCCCATCCAATCCCATCCCAGGGATCCCATCCCAGGCATGCCATCCCATCCCATCCCATCCCATCCCATCCCATCGCAGGGATCCCATCCCATCGTAGGGATCCCTTCCCATCGCAGGGACCCCATCCCAGGGATCCCATTACATCGCAGGGATCCCATCCCATCACATCCCATCACATCCCCTCCAATCCCATTCCATCCCATCCCATCACATCCCAGTGATCCCATCACAGGGATCCCATCCCATCTCAGGGATCCCATCCCATCCCATTCCATCACATCCCAGGGATCACATCCCATCCCATCCCGTCCCATCCCATCCCATCTCATCCCAGGGATCGCACCCCATCCCATCCCATCCCAGGGATCCCATCCCATCCCGTCCCATCCCATCCCATCCCAGAGATCCCATCCCCGGGACAACATCCCATCCCATCCCAGGGATACCATCCCAATCCAACCTATCCCATCCCATCCCGTCCCATCCCATCCCATCCCATCCCATCCCATCCCATGCCAGCCCATCCCAGAGATCCCATCCCATCGCCCGGATCCCATCCCAGGGATCCCATCCCATCCCAGGGATCCCATACCATCCCATCACATCCCATCCCATCCCATCCCATCCCATCCCATCCCATCCCATCCCATCCCATCCCATCCCATCCCATGGATCCCATCCCAACCCAGGGATCCCATCCCATCCCATCCCATCCCACCCCTTCCCATCCCATCCGATCCCATCCCAGGGATCCCCTCCCATCCCAGGGATCCCATCCCATCCCATCCCATCCCATCAATCCCAGGGATCCCATCCCAGGTATCCATCCCATCCCAGGGATACCATCCCAGGGATTCCATCCCATCCCAGGGATCCCATCCCATACGAGGGATCGCATTCCAGGGATCCCAACCCAGGGATCCCATCCCATCCAATCCCAGGTATCCAATCCCATACCATCTCATCGCAGGGATCCCATCCCATCCCATTTCAGGGATCCCATCCATCCCTTCCTATCCCAGCCCAGGGATCCCATCCCATCCCATCCCAACCCATCCCATCCCATCCCATCCCATCCCATCCCATCCCATCCCATCCCATCCCATCCCAGGGATCCCATCCCATCCCATCCCATCCCAGGGGTCCCATCCCATCCCATCCCATCCCATCCCATCCCATCCCATCCCATCCCATCCCATCCCAGGGATCACATCTCATTCCAGGGATCCCATCCCTGGGATCCGATCCCAACCCTGGGATCCCATCCTATCCCAGGGATCCCATCCCATCCCATCCCAGGGATCCCATCCCAGGGATACCATCCCATCCCAGCCCATCCCAGAGATCCCATCCCATCGCCCGGATCCCATCCCAGGGATCCCATCCCATCCCAGGGATCCCATCCCAGGGATCCCAAACCATCCCATCACATCCCATCCCATGGATCCCATCCTATCCCATCCCATCCCATCCCATCCCATCCCATCCCATCCCAGGGATCCCCTCCCATCCCAGGGATCCCATCCCATCCCATCCCATCCCATCCCATCCCATCCCATCCCATCCCATCCAATCAATCCCAAGGATCCCATCCCAGGTATCCCATGCCATCCCATCCCAGGGATCCCATCCCAGGGATTCCATCCCATCCCAGGGATCCCATCTCATACGAGGGATCACATTCCAGGGATCCCAACCCAGGGATCCCATCCCATCCAATCCCAGGCCTCCAATCCCAGCCCATCTCATCGCAGGGATCCCATCCCATCCCATCCCATCCCATCCGAGGGATCCCATCCCATCCCATCCCAGGGATCCCACCCCATCCCATCCCATCCCATCCCACCGAATCCCATTCCAATGATCCCATAAGAGGGATCCCATCCCATCCCATTTCAGGGATCCCATCCATCCCTTCCCATCCCAGCCCAGGGATCCCATCCCATCCCATCCCATCCCATCCCATCCCATCCCATCCCATCCCATTCTAGCCAGTCCCATCCCATCCCATCGATCCCATTCCCATCCAATCCCATCCCATCCCATCCAATCCCATCCCAGGGATCCCATCCCAGGCATGCCATCCCATCCCATCCCATCCCATCGCAGGGATCCCATCCCATCCTAGGGATCCCTTCCCATCCCATCCCAGGGACCCCATCCCAGGGATACCATCCCATCCCAGGGATACCATCCCATCCCATTCCATCCCATCCCATCACATCCCAGTGATCCCATCCCAGGGATCCCATCCCATATCAGGGATCCCATCCCATCCCATTCCATCCCATCCCAGGGATCACATCCCATCCCATCCCGTCCCATCCCATCCCATCTCATCCCAGGGATCGCACCCCATCCCATCCCATCCCAGGGATCCCATCCCATCCCAACCTATCCCATCCCATCCCATCCCATCCCATCCCATCCCATCCCATCCCATCCCATCCCAGATATCCCAGCCCCGGGATAACCTCCCATCCCATCCCATCGCAGAGATCCCATCCCATCGCAGGGATCCCATCCCAGGGATCCCATCCCATCCCATGGATCCCATCCTATCCCATCTCATCCCATCCCATCCCATCCCATCCGATCCCATCCCATCCCATCCCATCCCATCCCATCCCATCCCATCCCATCCCATCCCATCCCATCCCATCCCATCCCATCCCATGGATCCCATCCCAACCCAGGGATCCCATCCCATCCCATCCCATCCCATCCCATCCCATCCCATCCCATCCCATCCCATCCCATCCCATCCCATTCTAGCCAGTCCCATCCCATCCCATCGATCCCATTCCCATCCAATCCCATCCCATCCCATCCAATCCCATCCCAGGGATCCCATCCCAGGCATGCCATCCCATCCCATCCCATCGCAGGGATCCCATCCCATCGTCGGGATCCCATCCCATCCCAGGGACCCCATCCCAGGGATCCCATTACATCCCAGGGATCCCATCCCATCACATCCCATCCCATCCCCTCCAATCCCATTCCATCCCATCCCATCACATCCCAGTGATCCCATCCCAGGGATCCCATCCCATCTCAGGGATCCCATCCCATCCCATTCCATCACATCCCAGGGATCACATCCCATCCCATCCCGTCCCATCCCATCCCATCTCATCCCAGGGATCGCACCCCATCCCATCCCATCCCAGGGATCCCATCCCATCCCGTCCCATCCCATCCCATCCCAGAGATCCCATCCCCGGGACAACATCCCATCCCATCCCAGCCCAGGGATACGATCCCATCCCTACCTAACCCATCCCATCCTGTCCCATCCCATCCCATCCCATCCCATCCCATCCCATCCCATGCCAGCCCATCCCATCCCATGCCAGCCCATCCCAGAGATCCCATCCCATCGCCCGGATCCCATCCCAGGGATCCCATCCCATCCCACCACTTCCCATCCCATCACATCCCATCCCAAGGATCCCATCCCATCCCATCCTATCCCATCCCATCCCATCCCATCCCATCCCATCAATCCCAGGGATCCCATCCCAGGTATCCATCCCATCCCAGGGATCCCATCCCAGGGATTCCATCCCATCCCAGGGATCCCATCCCATACGAGGGATCGCATTCCAGGGATCCCAACCCAGGGATCCCATCCCATCCAATCCCAGGCATCCAATCCCATAGCATCTCATCGCAGGGATCCCATCCCATCCCATCCCAGGGATCCCAGCCCATCCCATCCCACCCAATCCCATCCCAGGGAACCCATACGAGGGATCCCATCCCATCCCATTTCAGGGATCCCATCCATTCCTTCCCATCCCAGCCCAGGGATCCCATCCCATCCCATCCCAACCCATCCCATCCCATCCCATCCCATCCCATCCCATCCCATCCCATCCCATTCTAGCCAGTCCCATCCCATCCCATCGATCCCATTCCCATCCAATCCCATCCCATCCCATCCCATCACATCGAATCCCATCCCAGGGATCCCATCCCAACCCATCCCATCCCAGGGATCCCATACCATCCCATCCCATCCCAGGGGTCCCATCCCATCCCATCCCATCCCATCCCAGGGATCACATGTCATTCCAGGTATCCCATCCCAGGGATCCGATCCCAACCCTGGGATCCCATCCTATCCCAGGGATCCCATCCCATCCCAGGGATCCCATCCCATCCCATCCCATCCCATCCCAGGGATCCCATCCCATCCCAACCTATCCCATCGCATCCCATCCCATCCCATTCCAGGGATCACATCTCATTCCAGGGATCCCATCCCAGGGATCCCATCCCATCCCAGGGATCCCATCCCATCCCAGGGATCCCATCCCAGGGATCCGATCCCAACCCTGGGATCCCATCCTATACCAGGGATCCCGTCCCATCCCAGGGCTCCCATCCCTGGGACCCCATCCCAGGGATCCCATCCCATCCCATCCAATCCCATCCCATCCCATCCCATCCAATCCCATCCCAGGAATCCCATCCCATCCAATTCCAGGAATCCCATCCCATCCAAGGGATCCCACCCCATCCCAGGAATCCCATCCCTTCCGAGGGATCCCATCCCAGGGATCTAATCCCATCCCAGGAATCCCATCCCATCCACTTCCAGGAATCCCATCCCATCCAAGGGATCCAATCCCATCCCAGGGATCCCATCCCATGCCATCCCATCACATCCCATTCCATTCCATCCCATCCCAGGGATACCATCCCATCCCATCCCAGGGATCCCACCCAATCCCATGCCATCCCATCCCATGCCATCCCATCCCATCCCATCCCATTCTAGCCAGTCCCATCCCATCCCGTCGATCCCATTCCCATCCAATCCCATCCCAACCCATCCCATCCAATCCCATCCCAGGGATCCCATCCCATCCCAGGGATCCCATCCCATCCCAGGGATCCCACCCAATCCCATGCCATCCCATCCCATGCCATCCCATCCCATCCCATCCCATCCCATTCTAGCCAGTCCCATCCCATCCCGTCGATCCCATTCCCATCCAATCCCATCCCAACCCATCCCATCCAATCCCATCCCAGGGATTCCATCCCATCCCAGGGATCCCATCCCATACGAGGGATCGCATTCCAGGGATCCCAACCCAGGGATCCCATCCCATCCAATCCCAGGCATCCAATCCCATAGCATCTCATCGCAGGGATCCCATCCCATCCCATCCCAGGGATCCCAGCCCATCCCATCCCACCCAATCCCATCCCAGGGAACCCATACGAGGGATCCCATCCCATCCCATTTCAGGGATCCCATCCATTCCTTCCCATCCCAGCCCAGGGATCCCATCCCATCCCATCCCAACCCATCCCATCCCATCCCATCCCATCCCATCCCATCCCATCCCATCCCATCCCATCCCATCCCATCCCATCCCATCCCATCCCATCCCATCCCATTCTAGCCAGTCCCATCCCATCCCATCGATCCCATTCCCATCCAATCCCATCCCATCCCATCCCATCACATCGAATCCCATCCCAGGGATCCCATCCCATCCCATCCCATCCCAGGGATCCCATCCCATCCCATCCCATCCCAGGGGTCCCATCCCATCCCATCCCATCCCATCCCAGGGATCACATCTCATTCCAGGTATCCCATCCCAGGGATCCGATCCCAACCCTGGGATCCCATCCTATCCCAGGGATCCCATCCCATCCCAGGGATCCCATCCCATCCCATCCCATCCCATCCCATCCCATCCCATCCCATCCCATCCAATCCCAGGCATCCAATCCCATACCATCTCATCGCAGGGATCCCATCCCATCCCATTTCAGGGATCCCATCCATCCCTTCCCATCCCAGCCCAGGGATCCCATCCCATCCCATCCCAACCCATCCCATCCCATCCCATCCCATCCCATCCCATCCCATCCCATCCCAGGGATCCCATCCCATCCCATCCCATCCCAGGGGTCCCATCCCATCCCATCCCATCCCATCCCATCCCAGGGATCACATCTCATTCCAGGGATCCCATCCCTGGGATCCGATCCCAACCCTGGGATCCCATCCTATCCCAGGGATCCCATCCCATCCCAGGGATCCCATCCCAGGGATACCATCCCATCCCAGCCCATCCCAGAGATCCCATCCCATCGCCCGGATCCCATCCCAGGGATCCCATCCCATCCCAGGGATCCCATCCCAGGGATCCCAAACCATCCCATCACATCCCATCCCATGGATCCCATCCTATCCCATCTCATCCCATCCCATCCCATCCCATCCCATCCCATCCCATCCCAGGGATCCCCTCCCATCCCAGGGATCCCATCCCATCCCATCCCATCCCATCCCATCCCATCCCATCCCATCCCATCCAATCAATCCCAAGGATCCCATCCCAGGTATCCCATGCCATCCCATCCCAGGGATCCCATCCCAGGGATTCCATCCCATCCCAGGGATCCCATCTCATACGAGGGATCACATTCCAGGGATCCCAACCCATGGATCCCATCCCATCCAATCCCAGGCCTCCAATCCCAGCCCATCTCATCGCAGGGATCCCATCCCATCCCATCCCATCCCATCCGAGGGATCCCATTCCATCCCATCCCAGGGATCCCACCCCATCCCATCCCATCCCATCCCACCGAATCCCATTCCAGTGATCCCATAAGAGGGATCCCATCCCATCCCATTTCAGGGATCCCATCCATCCCTTCCCATCCCAGCCCAGGGATCCCATCCCATCCCATCCCATCCCATCCCATCCCATCCCATCCCATCCCATCCCATTCTAGCCAGTCCCATCCCATCCCATCGATCCCATTCCCATCCAATCCCATCCCATCCCATCCAATCCCATCCCAGGGATCCCATCCCAGGCATGCCATCCCATCCCATCCCATCCCATCGCAGGGATCCCATCCCATCCTAGGGATCCCTTCCCATCCCATCCCAGGGACCCCATCCCAGGGATCCCATCCCATCCCAGGGATACCATCCCATCCCATTCCATCCCATCCCATCACATCCCAGTGATCCCATCCCAGGGATCCCATCCCATATCAGGGATCCCATCCCATCCCATTCCATCCCATCCCAGGGATCACATCCCATCCCATCCCGTACCATCCCATCCCATCTCATCCCAGGGATCGCACCCCATCCCATCCCATCCCAGGGATCCCATCCCATCCCAACCTATCCCATCCCATCCCGTCCCATCCCATCCCATCCCATCCCATCCCAGAGATCCCAGCCCCGGGATAACCTCCCATCCCATCCCATCGCAGAGATCCCATCCCATCGCAGGGATCCCATCCCTGGGATCCCATCCCATCCCATGGATCCCATCCCATCCCAGGGATACCATCCCATCCCATTCCATCCCATCCCATCACATCCCAGTGATCCCATCCCAGGGATCCCATCCCATATCAGGGATCCCATCCCATCCCATTCCATCCCATCCCAGGGATCACATCCCATCCCATCCCGTACCATCCCATCCCATCTCATCCCAGGGATCGCACCCCATCCCATCCCATCCCAGGGATCCCATCCCATCCCAACCTATCCCATCCCATCCCGTCCCATCCCATCCCATCCCAGGGATCCCATCCCAGGCATGCCATCCCATCCCATCCCATCCCATCGCAGGGATCCCATCCCATCGTAGGGATCCCATCCCATCCCATCCCAGGGACCCCATCCCAGGGATCCCATTACATCCCAGGGATCCCATCCCATCACATCCCATCCCATCC